>NC_056733.1:1857977516-1858160016 GCF_019279795.1 Protopterus annectens
CCACATGGGGGAGTGCAGGGAGGCATAGCCCCCTGCTACAGCAGTCTAATTTTGTCTTTTTTGTTTTTTTTCGTTTTTTCTTTTTTTCCTTCAGTGTTCGACCATATTTGGTTCGAACTTGTAATATGTTCGATCTACCGAAGTAGAGATATATATATATATATATATATATATATATATATATACTCTTCTTCCCAATGACAGACAAGGTCTGGGTGACACCTCCAAAGGCCACTGTATTTGTACCTGCACTACTTTCTAGAGTGTGTCATATCTGCATACCACTCAAAGCCCTGATAAGCTAGTGAAAGTCATCAGTTTTGTAATGGAGGCTATCATACACCCTAGCAGGTACTTCTGATGGTTTCCCTTCAGCAAGTAAAGGAGCATTTCATATACCAGGAATACCCATTCTCTACACCAAATCCAACAGAAAAATGGAAACTTGATGTGCTTTGATACACTTAATGGACAACGCTTGATGCACACTGATAGGCAGCAGTGGAATATTATTAACAATAGAAGTCACACAATGCAATGTGTCAGTATCATGCACAGTCTTTGCAGTGGCCAAGCAGACACTCACACTATACATAACCATCTAGCCTTGGCATTAGCATTCATGAGCATTGTGGATGTGGAGGCACTGTTTGATAATGCATTGTGCTATACGAACAATTTAGAGTTTATTGCTCAAAATAAAATCAGTAGGCTAAAAATGTTGGTTGCCATATTGTCACATTCAGGGCGACTGATAAGCAGCTTAGAGAATCAGAGTACAATGTAAATCGAATTTGCTATCACAGATTAGACTGACAGTGAACATGGGGAATGCACTTCAGGATTGTAGTGAACCCGCTAGCATGCATGGAATCAACAGGGACAGTAGAAGAACAGTAGATTGCAGTAGTAGGCATAACAGGTGACTGACAGGCTGAGGGGACTCAATCTGACAGGCTACAGTGAAGAAGACTTAATAGGTTGCAGTCCTGCTAGAGGAGCTCAGTCTGGTGTGTAACTGGGAACATGGACAGGCCCAGCCACTGTTCATTTACACACAGCCAGCATGATATTCTACAGGGGATATAGGGCTTCCAGTACACTTTACACAGACCATGCTACCTGCACAAGTCTGATGGACAGCAAGCAAGCAAGCATGACATGTCCACTGATAACACATTCTGATGTAGGACTGGAATGGTGATACTACAGCAGTACACTTTAGTCACTTTAAGGGGTTGGGTCAGTAATTGTCAACTGGCAGTTTAAATGGACAATCATGCAAACAAGCAAGAATATACTGATCCACATGTGTAACTCTCCTATGTAAACTTATTTTCAAGGGACCAAAAGAGAACCGTGGCTAGAAATGTTATCATATAGGAGATCCACGTGCTACTACAGACCCTACTCACAGATATATGTGTATCATTGAGAAGGGTAAAGCAGACAAGGCCATTCATGACCAGGTGAAGAAGATACAATAGGTGGTCATAACAGAACAATATTACATATGTGCCATGAAATGTTACTGCATGTCAGAATTGGTACAGGTAATTGCCAGAGACAGGCTGTCACCTTAGGATGGAATCCCAATGCAGAGGAGTCTTATAAAGGTGGAGGACATCCTGGTATCCCTCTCTTGGGAAAATAAGAAACACTCATACCTGGCAGAGGCTTGGATGTGAGAGATGGCTGGTGATACTTGATTGAATGTCTTTAGGGGATGTTCCAGGTAAGGAGTAGCATGTACAGTAGTGAATTGTAGCTCTGGTTTACTCACACAAACACATATGCACATCTATCATCTAGGAAGATTAGGGCTGTAATATATACAACCTGCATCATAAAGTATGTATGTAATTAACTAGCATCTAGCATTCTGTGTACCACCTGATAGTGGGAGACTCACATATGATCCAGCTTTGTTACAGATACATTATCTGGATACATTCACAGGTTCCACAGGTATAGCAGCTAAGATGTTTTATAAAAGCAGGTCACTGCTGACTAAAGATGATGGCACCATGCACATGGAACAGTCTGATGATATAGTGGCACCATCAGCAATGCCAACAGAGGATGGCACACAAAAAAATCATCCCCAGCTGAGGTGTCTATGGAGAGACAATATGAACCTTCAGCATAAGTTTCCTTGTCCATATCAGCCTCATCTATGCAACACAGGTCACAACCATGGATGACATTCAATGGCTGCACTGTTACCATGGTACATTCATGTAATGTATGGGAGAGAAGAATTGTTGGGCGTTGTCATCATGATTCCAGAGCATTCACTGACCTGAGTGACACTCTTGGCATCAATCAGCATATGTGCAAAGCAATGCTCCAGGCACAGATGGCCACCAATAACACCGTGTCAAATAATGTCTGTATGTTGCATTGACTGCTTGGGGAATTCTAGCCACTCCACAGACTATGTGATAAGCTGCAATGCATACAGAGTGACATGACATATAGGGACCTAGAGCAGACTTGACTGTTGAGGGAATTAGTGAACAAGGTGGCATCCATTTGTGTATTCATTAGGATTAATAAAACTGGCCACTGTGTCCATGCTAGTGGACATAGGTGAAGAGCATGATTACACCAGGCTTACACAAATGGCACATACCATTCTTGGAACAGCTCCACTGTCCTCCATATCCATGGCTATATACACCTCAGAATGAAGACACTCCCATAAACATGGTTGGTGCTCCCCTAGCTCCACTGTAGGCACACCCCATAGAGTAAACCAATCATAATCCCACGGTTCAAAGCTGTTAAACTCTCCTCTAGCCCTGCTAGGAGCAGCACCTACCTGTGCCCATTCTTGTGGTCATGGTGTAATTAGATGCCATCTGTTCCTCAATCACTGATCTGCACATCACCTACATCTAATTGGGGGTGACAGCAGCATTCTCATATATGTTCACAGTGTATTACACCATCATTGACAAGGATGCCTGTAATCCTGACACTGTGTGTCTACAACATCTACAATGCTAGCATTTTACACGGGTCTATATCACTTCAATGAAACGGCTGAAGTTCGAACACCATATGTTCGAACTTCTAACCTCGAAGTGCAAAAACATCGAAGTCTTAGAACAGCGATCTTTTTCCCAGGGAAAAAAAATGCTGTTCCAAGAAACAGACACACAACACAAGCACACCAAAAAAACAGCAATCCACACACATACACTTAAAATCCTACATCTAACCCTACACTAAACTGTACATACACTACTATCTATCCACTTACCTTAACCCAAACCCTAACCCAAAGGTCCGTCACTATCGCACACTCACCTGACCCGCGCCCTAACCCTAACTCACCTATGCTGTCCTAACCCTAAAGTCTGTCACTATCACACACCCACCACCCGTGCCCTAACCCTAACTCACCTATCCCACTCTAACTCTAAACTCTGTCACTATCACACACCCACCTCACCCGAGCCCTAACCATAACTCACCTGAGCCCTAACCATAACTCACCTATCCCGCCCTAACCCTAAAGTATGTCACTATCGCATACCCACCTCACCCACGCCCTAACCCTAACTCACCTAACCTGTGTCCTAACCCTAACGTTGGCACAATTGCATACTTACCTGACCCCGACCCGTAACTTTCCACCACAGCACTGAATGTAGCGAAGCCGCATTATCACGGCTTCGCGATAATCAGTTTTCAAACTTCACAGTTTGAACATATGGTGTTTGAACTGCTGAAGTTTTGACAAACTGATAGGAACCCTTTTACATATGGATGCTACACCTTTTTTCTGGAGGATGTATTCTCTGACTCCCCCTAACCACCTCATCATGTGCATGGCTACGACATCCACCAACTATGACCCTTCCACTTGTGCTTGCATTGTTTTCCCTTCTCACTTTGATTATCTCCATCTGTAAATGATGATGACTTTGCCTTGCTCATCCCTCAAATCTGTGTGGGTAAGGTAATGCCTGATCCATGATGTGGCCATTCAATGTACTGTATTGCATTGCATAGCCCTGGTGTTTTACTGCATGTATACATTTCCTTCTGTGTTTGTCTTGCCATGATGCAGAGCTGCAGACCATCTACCACATTTTTGCCAGTGCCATTAATTATTGTGATCACCTCTGCTATACATGGGGTTCTCCCACAGACAGTTCCTTCAACAATTCCTCAACTGGAATGTCTCCCATTGGTGTCACTGGGAAGTCAGGCAGTACTACTGTGTTCACATATTGAAACTTCTTTCATTGCATTATGATAATAAATAGCATGGTGTGGATCAAAGTTACCTTGCTGCATATCTTTGAAACATACTCTGGTGCACAACCAGATACATCCAAACGGCAGAAGGGTGACTTCAGCCATTAAAGCACAAATCTGAAAATGTTCTCTGTCACAGTGTGGTATTATATACACTTTCTTCCATGGTGTGAGGACAATGGATTGGAGTCATCAGCCATGGTTTCAAGGTATATCCAGCATCACTTACAACACATAAAAGTGGGCACCATTATAATTTATGTGCTGCCCACATTCATGGGATCAGACTATTGAGGACTGTTAGTGTCAATATGGGAGAGATTGCACATGTGCAAGGTATGGCAATAATGGCAGCTGCCTGACTGGTGCAGAGGTACATCGTATATAATACCCTGTACACTGGGAACCACCTGGTAGTTGATTTAGTGGCAGCTCCTGCTATACTAAAAGCCAAGTACAGCAAGTGGGAACTTGATGGCAATATGGATGTAGATGGGGTATGGTCTCTGTTATGTAATGCCCGTATAGTAGTGTTCTTCTTCTGTTCTGTCAGCAGGACCTCAGTATGTTCCTGCACATCCTACAGCATGAAGTCATGGAGCTGATGTAGGATCTGCGATGGGGATGTCTTTGAAAATCCTAAGATGTCCCTTGTGAGATGCTGAAGGTTCCAAAATTAAGGATGGTTAATGGCATGGAAGCTTTAAATTTAATGGGATAGGGACTCAATGCACCCCATGTCCTTAATTCCTTGAGAGAGAAGTACATACTTACTAAATCATGTGTGATATGTTCGGCCACATGCTAGCAGTCAACAATGTCATGGGCATTATATTTTGATGGCAACTGGTAGACCATTCTTTGATGTGGAGGATGGCAACATGCAACATCAAATAGGTCCACAGGTTCATAGGATGATACTAGGCTACTGGCCTGGAGGTCCTTATAAGCCTAGCCAAGATTTCACCCATATTCCCACAAAGTCAGCATCTGTTTTCCCTGTCCACCAGGGACACAGGTGTGATCCCAGGGGTATATTTTCTGTTTCCCATCCAGTCATCCAGGTTTCTCTTAAAGAAGGCTAGTGAGATACTCTGCTTGACATGGAGAGGAATTGTATTCCACAGAAGGGGGAGCCATTGGGACACAAATCTATACCACCAACAAGTTCTATTAATGTCACAGACCAGGTTGAGAACTTGCATGCGGGCTGCATGCGTGGAGTTTGACTTATGGATATGCAGCAACTCCATCAAGGTTGAGTCTAAGATGGCCTGGTATGCCAGACGCAGGTCATCTCAGAGAACTCTGTATGAGACTGAGTAGAGGGACAGGGCTTTTAGCTTATCTGTAGAGGATAGGTGCTTGAGACTCTGGATTTTCCTGGTCAGGAACCTCTGTGGTCTCTCCAACTGCTGCATGTACTTGGCAAGGTATAGCCCTAAGGGGGCACTGTACTCAGTAATGGGTCTGATAAGGCAGGAGTACAGAGATGTTATGACCTCCTTGTTCCTGGATGAAATACCCCTACTTATGAGGTGGGCCATGTAGAAAGCCATCTGTACAACAGAGATGACGTGGTGGTCAAAAGTCAGGTTGCTATCAACCTGGGTGCTCAAGTCCCTCACAACTGATTGTGTGCTTAGTACATTGTTATTAATATGATAATTAGTGGGGATGACATTTTCCCTGAAGGGGATAATGATGCATTTCCTGACATTCAGTTTGAGGTCATGCTTCTGGCACCAGTCATTACTTTGGTTAAGGCCCTCTTAGACGATGTTCACATCACAAGGGGAAATTATGACAGTACCCAGCTTGCATTCATCTGCAGACTTGGTCAGACGCAGGCCACTGATTTTGGCTTACACCTCAGAAAAGTATATCCCAAACAGTAAAGGCCCCATGACCGATCCTTGAGGTATGCTGCTTGATACGGGTCTACTACTAGAGGAGGCTTCCCCTATTGTGACTGTGTGGGTTCTATCAGTGAGTCAGTTAGCTACCCATCTGGTAACATATGGGTTGATGCCTAGCTGAGAGAGTTTATCTATTATGCCTGAGTGAGGAATAGTGTCAAAGGCTTTGGCTGGGTCAAGGTAGGTGGTGTGCACTGTCTTGTCCTCATCAATCGCTTTGGTGACTGTTTCGAAGAAGGCAACCAAGTTTAAAAGGCATGATCTCCCTTTGACAAAACCAAACTCTTTGGGATCAAGCGTTTGGAGGGTGCCAATGTTCTTGTTTATAAGGTCCATGATAATGTGTTCCATAGCCTTGCAGATCAGTCTAGTTAGGCTAATGAGCCTGGGGTGGTGGACGCTCCACCTTTGTGCAGAGGATGACAGTGGCTGCTCTCCATTCTGCTGGGACAAAGCCGGTGGACAGGCTTATATTTATAGGTGGTTTCCCAGATGGCTATTAACACATGCCTAGCAGTTACTGCAAATACTACTCCAAGCATCCTAGTATGAGCAATGCCACTGTATACCAAAGACTGTTGTGTATAGAATAACTGATCATTATCACTCATCTCCCCATTGTTATGCATTTCTGAATCATGCGACCATGTTTGAATTCTTCATTTGAATACACAATTAGAATATTTACTCTCATTTTCATATTTAGTTTTTATTTATTTATCCTTTTTTGACAAGGCTTGTTCCACTTGTCTAGAAGCCTCTTTTCAGGGGAGACCTGAGGTGGAATTTATACTACCATGGGAAATATGGGATCTTTTACACCCCCCCTGAGCGACTACAATCTCAGGAAGATGGGGCCTGTCAGCTTAACATCCAAAGGATGGCACACTCTGGAATGCAATATCCTCCTTATGCTTCTCTGCAGTATGTCAGCAACCCATCTACCTTGTATGAGAATAGAACCCGCAGCCTTCTGCACCAAGGCGAATGTGCTACCTGTTGTGCCACTGCCACTGATTCTCATTGTGCAATCATTTTCAAGTAATGCATACAGCTGTATTTCACCGGTAATGCAGTCTATCTGCACATGCCTCTGTATTATCCCCTCCCTGCTTATGGCTACTCATCCTGCTGTTTCATGTAAATTACCAGTCTATCTGCTTCTGAATATCTCCCCATTCATATGAATTTGTTTAGAAATTTTCACCAAAAAGGCTATACAAAAAGACACCAGAATGATTATTTACAGTAAATTCAATAAACACATTTTATATACTTGACTTCTGAAATGTTGGTCTCTTTGTCTATTTGACAGTCAACTTTCTTGTATTTTTGTAAAGCTTAAATAGCAAGTTTGTACCAGACAGTCTAAGCTGCTTCATCAAAAGTAATGATTTCCTGGAATTAATTTCTTCCTTAGTGAAGAAACACTAGCAGGATGTTTAATGTTTTACAGATTTAATGATTTTTAGTTAGTAAAATAAAGTTTTAATGACAAAACATCTGTAAAACAAATGCATGCAGTTGTCATGCATTTTAGTCACTGCGCTTAATGATGGTGACAGAACATCTGTGGAACAAATGCAGGAAATAATCAGTCTCGGATAACTCTATAACAAATGTATTTTTGAAGCAGTTCTGAAACTCATTCCTGCCATGACAACAAGTTTTATGAGGAACACACCTTTAAAGAGGCAAACATCTGGATATGCAAGGCTGCTTAAGGCACTTTCTAAAAAAAAGGCAAAACCTGGGACATTCATAACTGCTTAAGGCAGTTTCTGGACAAGAAGTATGGAACTCTAATGTCTTGAATTGACTGACTATTATCTTTGGTGATCTATCAGCCCACAACATGAAACTGTACATGCACTCAAGAATTCTGGACAAATCCTAACAAAATGGTAGAACAAGGTATAGCACCAGGGACACAATTTAAATTTTGCTTTTGTAAACTTATAAAGATGCTATAATAAAAGATTTTGAATTAGTGTGAATTGTGTGAAGCATTAAAAAGTTTGTTATTCAGTAACTTCAATCTTTAATATTTTGTTAGAAAACAGCATTTGTTTGTGAGGAACATACCAAAAATACCAGGTTAACATGTTGAAATTTTACAGCATTCTCACAGCCCCCCCCAACACACACACACACACACACACACACACACACACACACACACACACACACACACACACACACACACACACACACACACACACTACTTTTCAATCTCATAGCACAATAATTCTGGACAAAAGCATAAAACCAGAAAAAAGGTTTTAAATATTGCTCTTCCAAACTTACAAGTATACTAAAATAACGAGATTTCATTCGCATGCAGCTCATGGAGTCTGTTATTATTTAGTAACTTAAATCCTCAATGTTTTGGTAAATGACACAATTTTTATGAGGGAAAGACCAAAAATATCAGACAAACATTTGGACATTCAACAAAATTCTGTGACATTCCCACAGCCTCTCCCCCCACCAACCTCCCAGATCAAAAATTATAGACAAAGCAAAAAAATAGTTGCAAGACAAAACTCTGAAAAATCAAAAGTTTATTTTGTAACTTCAAAATTCAAAATTTTACTAGAAAACCACATTTGTTATGAGAGACAGACCAAATGTATCAGGCAAAAGTCTGGACATTATTCTCTCTCTGTCCACCAGCCTCATAGCACAAGAATTCTGGACAAAGCCAAAAATAATGACAGAACATAGGCATTACATGAGGGGACCTTTTTTACATTGCTCTTAGAAATTTACAAGTATGATAAAATAATTGAATTTGCTCAAACAATAATTTAATAACTTTCAGTCTTCGATGTTTTGCTTGAAAACTACATTTTTCTTTTCAAGAACAAACCAAAAATTTGAAAACTTACATTCATCATGTCTCACACCACCCCCTCAGCAAAAATAAATAAATAAATAAATAAATAAATAAATAAATAAATAAAATGCAACTTAACCTTTCTGCTGTTGGTGTTAGGCTGTTACTAATCCTGTGCTTGCTGCTCGCCTCACCCTGATGGGTGTACCGTTGCTCTACAGATCTTTCTGAGTTATCCTGTAAAGGCCAGTTTTCAGATATTTTGAAAAATTGCCCTTAAAAGGGCAGTTAAAGACGCTTCTGGATTTCTGTCCCAATAATCACTGCTGGTAGGTTTCCCAATCCCCTACCTTCCTCACACCAGTAAATCCACCAAGTCCAGGCACCACAAACAAACAGGGCACAAGCACTCGAAGTAGATAATGCAGTAACAAAAATAAACATAGTTGAAGTGCATGCCTTTTTATAGGCAAATTATCACTGATGCAGATGTGCTGCATGCCTTACTTTGACCAGTCAGGTCCTTCCTTATTGCTTGATCACTTTCCTCACTGATGGAAATTTGCAAAAAAAAAAAAATGTTGCAACCAAGCAATAAGCTTCACTGAAGCAGACCTGAAGGATCTCAGTTTTTTGCTGGCACTTCTTCACTCCTGAATCAGAGGAAATGTAATTAGGAAAACATTGCCTGCTCTGCTTATGGCAGTAGCACATTTGACTGCTTGAGTTATGCAAAGAAGAAACCCCTCCACTGCAAGTGGCTTCATCTCTTTCGTGGCCCTCTCCAGCAGCTTGAGATTTGTGAGCCCCTGAAACAGTAGGTTTGGCAGCTGCTTAATCCAGCCATGATTGTAAATTTTATAGTGGAACTGTACTGTACTATCCATCTGGCAAAAGTGTCTCTGCTGTCTCAAACTACCATTGTGGTGCAGAAATCATGTTTACATTTTCTCTTTAAAGGATGGTGGTGCAGCGGTAGAATTGTTGCCTCACAGCAAGAGGTTCTCCTGTTCAATTCTCGGCTGGAGTGCGGGGAGCGCCTTCTGAGTGTGGAATCTGCATGTCCTCCCCGCAGTAGGATGGGCATTCGAAAGACATGCGTAAATGGGCGTGCCTTCGTTGAAGGTTGAACATCGAGCTGGCACCTCGGTGTTCGTCAAAATCTACTGCCAATCATTAGTGGACCGGAGTTCCACTGTGGCGACCCCTAACCAGGAAAAGCAGAAAGACAACAACAATATGAGACAAACAAACTAACAAAAAGACAAGGCAGAGTGTGTGAGCTGCTTCTCATAAATGCTAGTGCAGTCATGGCTCACTTTATGACATACATATCTCTGTAGCTGTTACTACAATCTTGGTCCCAACATGAAAGGGAAGGCTTCTGTACTTCTTATCAAGTTACAAGTCCCTAAGGAACCAAGTTGCTGATTGCAACTGTGCACAGTTAAGCACATTGATCACTGCAGGAAATCACTGCTGCTGAAATGTTTGTGTTTAATGTCAGTGACTACTTTATTTTAAAAGATTCCTCACTTCTTGTTTGTGTGACCATGGAGCTGGTATATATAAGTTTGGGGTTATGGGGACTTGCCTCCACATATAGGGTTCTGGAAAACTTGCACATTGCAAAAAATGCTTACATTTTGTTCTTTTGTGAGGTTAATTTCATCAGTTTTGTTCGGCAAGCTGGCTCTTGTGAGATTTGTCACTCAATGAGTTAAGGTGGAATTGAGAATGCAGAGATGCTGCAATGGAGGCCATTGTTTAATAAGCAGGACAATGTCTACAGCAAGGCTGTCTTCATATATATTTCCCTTTGGGACATGGTACTTATGTGGAAATTAGGTGTGGAATGTGAATTGACACATCTTTTAGCTTTCAAAGCATCATAGCAGACACAGTAGCACAAACACTGAGCAACTTTCACACTCACTAGGAAACTAGATTTTAAGCAGTTTATCCATGCAGATCCAGGCTGACAGCAAGAAGAAGAAAAAAAAATTTCTCAGTTACATAACACATATAAATGCAACAATCATGGCTATATCATGCCTTCCAGAATCTGCAAAGGCTGGTTGTAGAACCAGAAATCAGGAGTACAGAAACACAGAGAAACAGTACCAGAATGTGATGTTTGATTAAGCTGGCAAATGATCCTAATCAGAATAGGTTAAATGGCAGGAAAGGTTCATATAATTATTTTGCAATTTAAGCACTTGGAAATAGCAGGCCGCAGGTTTAACCTAGGAAGATGAAAGGTATATATATATATATATATATATATATATATATATATATATATATATATTTTTTATTTTTTTTTTTAATTACAGAACTGTGTATGAAGCTGAATTTCAGAAATGCCAAGCTCTTAATTTTTGACAGGTTGGTTTCTCAGCCACGGTGCAAATCAATGTTTAATTTCTCACATTCGGCACAACAGTATTCATACAGTTGTGTAATTTACAGAAAGTTACTTGGCCACTCACATAGATCTGCTACTCAGAAATGATCTAGCTTTAATAAGTAATTCAGGAAAAAAAAATAATAAATGGAAATTTCTTTTAAGACATGGCTGCCAGATGGTGCCATCATTTCAGTATTGCATTGGTTTAAATATGTTTATTTCTATTGACTCAGCAAGAAAACACATAAAAATTGACTACAGTAATGAAAGGCAAGCTTTTAATGATTCCCTAGTGCTGCTTGAGCACAGGGCAATAGTTGTCTTCAAACTTCCATTCACAAGAAAACACACTAGAATGCATATGGAATCTAATTCAAAATTCAGGTTATACAAATAAAAGCATCTGCACTGCAATTTAATTGCAAAATATTAAAGCTGGGATTATTTAATTACTGCTTTCTGTAGCATACTTTAAAAAAATATTTTTACCATATGTATGCATTTAATCTGATAAGCTTATAATATTCATGTCTGTCCCAGAAGCTATCTTGCAAGCATTATATGCCATTTCTTTTTGTTTGTTAAAGGAGTTGCATACATTTCACAGATGCAAAGGAAATTACTTTGCATTCCTTTTTAATGTTTGTTATGTACATACCAAACCATTTGGTACATATGGTTTTCTCTTTCCCAATTTTTTTTTTGCTGATTTAAAATGATGCTGTAGTAAAGCTTAGTATATGTCTTCAAGATATTGTTTAGCTGCTGTGAAATCTGCACTACTGAATTTCTCAATGTACCATAAAAAAGGCAGATGATATATACAGTACTGCATCTAAAACCACCGCCAAGTCCTTTAGCAATTTTTACAGTGCTCTTATGATCTGAATCTGTAGCTAGCATAATGAAATATTTTTGTTTGTTTTGCTGTGTGTACTTTTACTTTTATGTTGTGTCCATCTGTCCATCCACCATTGCTGTTGAGTTGCATCCAAATTTTATATCAACCTTATGAACAGTCCTTACCATCCAATGACATTGCTAGTCAACTAGGGAATGGACATACCTTGTCAGGCTGTTTTTCTGTTTCACTATGTAAAAGAGGTTTGGCAGTGTAGCTGACTGACTTTTTTATATTTCTAACTTCTGTCAGACATAGTCTTATTACATATAAGAGATGCTTGAACAAAAAATGAGTGCGTGCTCCAGTTATTGGGGATCAAAATTTTCAGCCTTCCTAGAAAAGCATATACCTGGATGCTATAATGGAGGCTTTATTGAGTAGTTGAGTAGCTAAGTCTGCAGGAACAATACAGATTTTATCATGACTGTGGAAGAGTGAATGAACTTGTTGCCCTTGTACGGATACTGGAGGGGTACTCTTGAGATGTCTTTTATGGACTTGATGAAGGTATATCTTGTGGGAAGAGCTACAACAATATTGAGTCACCGATCTTCCTATTTCATGCTTTTGTGATCTGGGAGGAAACTGCAGTAGAAAACATTGACGTTGAGAAAATTCTTTAATAATAACAGCAAAGCTTTCGGGACTAAACCCTTCTTCAATACTACAAACATTTCAAAAACCAAAGCAGTTAAATTTAAATAGGAGCCAAAACCATCACATGATCGCAGCCAGCCAACCATGCGGTGGAAGCAATTAAATGACAAAATTGGAATAAATAATTAAAAGAAACAGTACATAAAATCCAAGATGTAAAATTTAGTATATTGTAATCTCACTAAAATTGGTTTTAGAGTTATAGCTGTGTTACAACCAGGTGAATGGTCGGCAGCAAAGCACAAAATCAATTCATATTCCTTAATTTCTAGGAAGTTGTTAATATCACCAGCTCTCATAGATGCATACACCATGTCTATCACCCTGAATTTAAATCTATGGGTATCTCCATTGGTACTAATGTGCTTATATAATGCATTATTTTCATTCTTTCTCCTAATATCGGATTTGTGTTCAATAATGTGCTCTTTAAGCTTTCTAGTGGTCTTACCTACATAAAAACAAGAACATTGAGTGCAGGTAGCTAGATAAACCACATTAGAACTAACACAATTAGCTGTAAGCTTAAAAGTATATTAATTTCTTGTAGAGGGATGGATAAATCTCTCACTTCCTTTACCATAGATATCGGTACAACATGTACAATTCAAACAGCTGAACGTACCAAGTCTTGTACTAACTTGAGGAATTTGTCTACCAGTAAAATCCTTATAACATAGCTTATTTTTCAAAGTTCTCATATTCCTATATGAGAAATAGGGGCGAGCACCCAGTATATTACTTACTTCTGGAGACGCCATCAGAACAACCCAATTTCTCTCTATAATATTTTTAATAAATTTAGTTTTAGTATTAAACATTGTTACATATCTAACTTTAACTGTATATTTTCTAGTTTTACCCAGATTTATGATAGATCCATCTTCTATTCTAAAAATTGGTTTAAGGGTAGTGTCCCTATCCCTCATAGTTTTATTACTTAATCCTAAAATCAAGGATGGGTCATAGCCACACTTCAGAAAATCAGTTTGCATTTCATTAAGTTGTTCCAAAAAGATAGAATTGTCAGTGTTAAGTCTACTGGCTCTACTAAATTGTGTCGTTGCTTTCCCCTTAAAAACATGGGGTGCATGCATACTGCTCTTGTGTATATACCTACCAGCATGTACATCCTTTTTATGTATACTTGTATTAATGGCACCATCTTTCAACTCTATGAATAAATCTAAAAATACAACCTTGCTTTTTGAATATTCCATCTTAAACTTTAAAAAACTAGTCGTACTATTTAAATAATTAATATAATGACAAAGTTCATCTGATGTTCCCTTCCAAATAAGGAAGCAGTCATCCACAAAGCACTGATTAAAACAAACATTACGGTTTAAAACTTTAAAATCACTACAAATATATTTTGTTTCCCATTAGTGAAGAACTAGGTTAGAATAAGTATTAGCGACAGGTGTACCCATTGCTACACCAGTCAATTGTAAATAGAATTGGTTATTAAACAAAAAAATATTAGTAGTTAAAACCAATTCCAATAAACAGCAAATATTTTCTACTTGTATAGCTGGTAAGGACGCTTGCCTAGTCAAAAATCCCATAGCTGTTAGGGATGACTGTAAATAAAGATGAAATATCTAAAGTCACAAATAAATAATCACCTTGACATAAATCAGTAACATGTAAATTATGGCACCATGTTTTTAATGTAATAATAACATCTGTGGTATCTTTCAAAACATTATTGCAATTTGTTAAATAATGGTGCAGTTGTTTTTGTAAATATGTAGAAATAGACTCAGTTGTCCAACCATTGCCAGAAACAATAGGCCTCATGGGGGGTTGCTCCACGGATTTATGTATCTTTGGAAGACCATAAAGTTGTGGAATAACTGGGCAAGGGACTGTAAAAAATGAAAAAGATCAAGGCCAATGTCTCCATTGATCTGTAGTTCATAAATCAATATATTAACATTACTTATGTATTTTTAACATCCATTGCTGTAATACATTTAAAAGCACTCCTATCTTCTAATAAAAATAACATAGATTCCACATATTTATTACGGTTCATAATCACCACTGAGCCCCCCCCCCCCCCTTATCTGCCTGTTTAATTACAATATTGTGGTCCACTTCCAGCATTCTTAAAGTTAAAAATTCATCATAACTTAAGTTATAAACTTTATTTTTACTATGGTTAGAATACAATTTTCTAAAATCAACTTCACATAAGTCATGAAATGTGGTAAGCACCGGTAAACTTAATGGTATAAAAGTACTTTGTCTCTTACAGGACACAGATGGATTAAAGTCCGAGTCTTTAAACAAAATTTTCAGATTAACATTCCTCACAAAATGTTTTAGGACAGTTAACACAGTCACAAGGTCATTGGTAGCCATAGGGATATAATTAAGACCTTTCTGTGGTAAAGATATGTGTGAGGCCTACAGAATAAAATTAGATAGGTTAAAAATACCTGGTATTATTGACGAGTCACTTTCCCTTGGCCCATTGGCTCTCGTTCTTCCATTTGGTTCCAGTATAGTTCTGTTTCTGTGGAGACCTGCCTCTCAGGCATTTACAATTGACTGGTGTAGCGATGGGTACACCTGTCGCTAATACTTATGCTAACCTAGTTCTTCACCAATGGGAAACAAAATATATTTGCAGTGATTTTAATGTTTTAAACCGTAATGTTTGTTTTTATCAGCGCTTTGTGGATGACTGTTTCCTTATTTGGAAGGGAACATCAGATGAACTTAGTCATTATATTAATTATTTAAATAGTATGACTAGTTTTTTTTAAGTTTTTTAAAGTTTAAGATGGAATATTCAAAAAGCAAGGTTGTATTTTTAGATTTATTCATAGAGTTGAAAGATGGTGCCATTAATACAAGTATACATAAAAAGGAGGTACATGCTGGTAGGTATATATACAAGAGCAGTATGCATGCACCCCATGTTTTTAAGGGGATAGTAATGGCACAATTTAATAGAGCCAGTAGACTTAACATTGACAATTCTATCTTTTTGGAACAACTTAATGAAATGCAAACTGATTTTCTGAAGTGTGGCTATGACCCATCCTTGATTTTAGGATTAAGTAATAAAACTATGAGGGATAGGGACACTACCCTTAAACCAATTTTTAGAATAGAAGATGGATCTACCATAAATCTGGGTAAAACTAGAAAAGATACAGTTAAAGTTAGATATGTAACAACGTTTAATACTAAAACTAAGTTTATTAAAAATATTATAGAGAGAAATTGGGTTGTTCTGATGGCGTCTCCAGAAATAAGTAATATACTGGGTGCTCGCCCCTATTTCTCATATAGGAATATGAGAACTTTGAAAAATAAGCTATGTTATAAGGATTTTACTGGTAGACAAATTCCTCAAGTTAGTACAAGACTTGGTACGTTCAGCTGTTTGAATTGTACATGTTGTACCGATATCTATGGTAAAGGAAGTGAGAGATTTATCCATCCCTCTACAAGAAATTAATATACTTTTAAGCTTACAGCTAATTGTGTTAGTTCTAATGTGGTTTATCTAGCTACCTGCACTCAATGTTCTTCTTTTTATGTAGGTAAGACCACTAGAAAGCTTAAAGAGCGCATTATTGAACATAAATCCGATATTAGGAGAAAGAATGAAAATAATGCATTATATAGGCACATAGTACCAATGGAGATACCCATAGATTTAAATTCAGGGTGATAGACATGGTGTATGCCTCTATGAGAGGTGGTGATAATAACAACTTCCTAGAAATTAAGGAATATGAATGGATTTTGCGCTTTGCCGCTGACCATTCACCTGGTTGTAACACAGCTATAACTCTAAAACCAATTTTAGTGAGATTACAATCTACTAAATTTTAAATCTTGGATTTTATGTACTGTTTCTTTTAATTATTTATTCCAATTTTGTCATTTAATTGTTTCCACCACATGGTTGGCTGGCTGCGATCATGTGATGGTTTTGGCTCCTATTTAAATTTAACTGCTTTGATTTTTGAAATGTTTGTAGTATTGAAGAAGGGTTTAGTCCCAAAAGCTTTGCTGTTATTATTAAAGAATTTTCTCAACGTCAGTGTTTTCTTTGGCATATTCCTTTCATTTTACAGCAGGAATTCTGTTTCGTTCATCAGGAAACTGCAGTACCCAGAAAAAACCCACATAAACACAGGAAGGTCATGCAGACTCCATGTAAAAGGCACCCCAGCTCAGAACCAAACCAGAGAACCTCTTCACGCGCTATGAAAAATACTGCTTACAGCACCACTGTGCCACACTGATGTTGTATAAACAGTACCAAAAGTACTACAATATTTTAGCACAAATCCACATATGGCTATGGGTATCACAGGATTTACTCATAGTTACTGTATTTTGATCACGAGGTCAAAGGCTGAGTGATTATATAAAGCAAATGTTAAATCTTGTGTTACCCACACTCAGTTGTGTTCTATTGTTATTATACAATCACATTATTTACAAAAGAAGCTGCTTACCTTTCTTGAATAATGCCTTTGTGTAATGGTATTTTAGTGTTCTTCTTTTTCTTTGTTTATTGTACATTGGTAAGGTATGTAAATCCTCAGGCTTGAACAGTGCATCACTAAAGTATACAAGAGATGCCAGAGAAGACAGCATCCTTGAAGGTTGCTTCCCTGTGTTCTCTTTCTGTCTCTTTTTTTTTGAAAGTGTAATGTTTGCCATTACCAGAATCATTAGGAATATTTAGCAGAATCATTAGGAATATTCAAGAATATAGACCTTTACAAGAGACAAATATATGACCAAAATGAGGGATGTTCTGCTAAAGACTGGACAGTTGAGAGGTAAGATTAACAGCAGTACTATCAATCATATTACTAATACTATATCCTTCATTCAGAGTTTTGCAGGACTGAGTTTTCTCATATTTTGCTTTATTCCTTGTAAAATGTCTGTCAATAGCTTTACTTAGGATATCCCAATAAAAAAGTCTGGCTGCTCAACAATACTTAAGTGAGAAGACTTTGTTCTATAGGGATATGCTTGTTTTACAGTGGTCACACTGATTCTGTCCAGATGGATGCTACCCATGTGCAGAATGGACATAAGTATGATAAGTACCAATGGAGAAAGTCAGGGGCAAAAAGTCTGTAGCAGCTGGTGCCAGACCTTCCATTGCTGTCCTGCTTGTGCTACAGGCTACTGTGTTAACTCCATGAGCTCTGTAATCTTATTCCTGAAACTCAGCACATATTCCTGAACAGACTCCTTACAGGAATCACATTTATCCGTCCACTAATCAGAACCTTTGAATAGTGTCACTCTTACTCTGTGGCCATAAAATAACTTAAATTGTGAAAAATCTGTGTATTTTTGGGGTGCCTCTCTTTACACAAGGATGGAATGGGGCAGGACCCACTCTTGCTTAAACCGATCCACAGATGGTCTAAGTATTGTCAAAACAGTAGCTACGAACCTCTTCACAAGCCATTTCTGTGTGGATGGCATGGCAGTTATCCAACAGCACTTCCAAAAACAGATCAGAAGACCTGACATGAAGTTAGCCTCTGTGTCAGCTAGCAATTCCTGACTAAACACGACATGCAGAAAAACTTTAACAGAGCATTTGCTATGTTTTTTGACTCGCTAGTCAAGACAGAGTCAGACAACTTACTTATAACATGCTTAGCTTTACCTATGAGTCTATGGTTACAAACCTCACCCGTTGTCGCTACTAAATTTAATACTGATTGCAGACTCATTAAATCATCAAAATAAAACTATTAAAATCATCCATCTCTTTATAATGTTGAAACAATCTGGTACTGAGATTAGGACCCAGAGCTTGCTGTTCTCCCTTCTACCCACCTTCACTTCATGAAGGAAGAGCATCTCCTCCTCATGTTAGTGCTACATCTCTTGTTCTCCCATGTGTATAATGCAGATGCTTCCTTCTTCTCTGGCTTTAGCCCCACAGTCTTTTCTGTATGGTCCTACACCCTTTGTCTTTACTTTTTCTCTCTTTACACTACAAGCTGTGTAATTCACACAGCTACTTCAAGGCATCTTTTTTTGTCTCTTTGCCCCAGGTTTCATAGCAGCATGGTCTACTGCCAACAATATATACCTCCTACTATACAGAATTCAAGACAGCAACTAGTGCTACCCTCTGTAAGTTTACTCAATGATAAGTGAAGGCATGGAAGCAGCCTTAGCTTTGTCTCATTCCATATCAAACTTTTGCCACTGTTCACGCATTGTAGTACCCTCTAAAATCTTTTCCATTTCCTAGCAAATACATTTTTATAAGCATCATCCTGTATGATCCATGGTCAGGTGGTTTGAAAAAGGAATATTAACTTCACTGATCATAAGTAACCAACGACAGACTATTACAGCTACCAGTTGCTGTATCACCGTTTCCCTTATTCCTCCTTTAGAAGTTTATTCTGTGAACAATAACCCCTTTCTCCCAGTACATGGGCTCTCTTTGTGTGTGAGAGCCAGGACGTTTCTTGGGCACCAACCACAAGTTCTATAAGGAGGGATCTGTAAGCTGTGCCTATCCTAATTTCTCCTTTGTGAGTTTTCTGAAGTTCACATTCCAAATGATGTCTAGTCTATTTTGACAGTTATGGCTCAGATTCAGGCTAACTGCACTACCTAGGTCTTCCTCTGAAGAAGCTTGGTTCAAAGGGAATCCAGTACCTTTCAATAGTTGTGACTAAGATTTAGGATTTCTGCTGGTACCTACAACTTTTTCCTTGAAGTAGCCACATTACCAGCCCTAAACAGAGGTGTAAGCACTACCTGGGCATCTCCCTTGATTCCTGTACTGTGGGCCTGGCTCCTTGCTTGACCACTTGTAATTACACATGCACAGTGTACAATATCATCATAATCACATCTATGCAGGTAAAGGCTGCACTCTGTAAAACCAAAAACACAGCATCCATGGGACCGGACAACATCCCAGGCTGCATTTTACACGAACTTCAGAACGAACTGGTTCCCCACCTAAGCACCATGTTCAATCGTAGTCTCACGTCAGGCTTTGTGCCCACTGAATGGCGCACAGCAACAGTTATCCCACTTCACAAAGGGGGAGCCACCACTGATTTTGGGAACTATCTTCCTATTAGCCTGATGAGCCTGGTCTGCAAGGCCATGGAACGTATCATCATGGAACTCATAAACAAAGACATTGGCAACCTCCAAACTCTGGACCCCACCCAGTTCAGGTTTGTGAAAGGCAGATCATGCCTTCTGAACTTGATTGATTTCTTTGAGACAGTCACCAAAGCCGTAGACAAGGGTAAGGTGGTTCACACAGCTTATCTTGACCTCGCCAAGGCTTTCAACACCATCCCCCATTCTGGAATTATAGCTAAACTCACTAAACTATTTATAAATCCCTGCATCACAAGATCTGTTGCCAACTGGCTCACTGACAGAACCCACACTGTTAAAGTTGCAGACTCCAAATCTGACTTCAAACTAGTGACAAGTGGAGTACCACAGGGTTCAATCCTGGGACTTCTCCTGTTTGGTATCTACTTCTCTGAAGTACAGGCTAACAAAGAAGGCCTCTGGCTAATGGAGTTTGCAGATGACTGCAAACTAGGAGCCATAGTCGAGTCCCCAAATGATGTGGATATTCTACATAAGGGCCTCACTGAGACAGATGCTTGGTATCAGAGGCATGGCCTCAAGCTCAGTGCCAAAAGGTGCATTATAAGCCCCTTTGGTAAAAACTCTGTACCCATGAACTACCACATAAACGGCAGTCTACTTAATGCCGAATGTGTGATAAGAGACCTTAAGACTCAGGTGGACAATAGTCTCTCCTTTGATAATCACATTGCCACAGTAGTCAGGAAATCCTTCTATGTGGCACACCTCATCATAAAAGGGTTCTCATCCAGGAAAAAAAGAGGTAATTGTTCCCCTCTACTCGCCACTCATTAGACCCATTATAGAGTACAACTCCCCTTTTGGTATGTACCTCACAAGACATCTGCAGAAGCTGGAAAGGCCACAGAAGTACCTCACAAACAGGATTACTGGCCTCTAACAGATGCCCTACACTGACCATCTCAAAAAACTCCAGCTTTACTCTGTAGCATATCGCCTACTCCGAGAAGATCTCCGCCTAACATATAAAGCTATGTTAAACCCAGAGCTGTTGGACATGCTACACCTAAAGAAATCCCAATCCCTCCAAGCTACATGCTGTAGGGACCTAAACCTTGTCACCACAATAAACAGGACATGCTGGAGGGATATATTCCTGTCACAGAAACTTCCTATACTCTGGAACAAGCTATCCATCTATGTCAAGCAAAGTTCCTCATTGGCACTCTTCAAGAAAAATCTTGATGAGTGGATGGGAAATAGGAAATACACCCCGGGGATCACTTTTGTTGCTCTGCTCTAAGGGGCACAGGAAATTAACTTTCTTGGGTGGCGTAAGCCAGGGAACCTTGTTGGCTAGGCTTACTTAGGCACTGGGGCAGATAGCCTAGTACCTACTTTGAACCTGTGAACCTATTAAAACATCTTCAGGGATATCATCAAATACTGTCACCTATCAATTTTACAACCACCTTTCCAGTTTAGGTAAACCCTGTCCAACAGTACCTAAAAAAGATAGCACTCTCATAACACTAAAGAGAATGGACTGTCCAAGCAAGTAATGCTCCTAACAATTGCAAACTTAACAATAGTTATGCCTAAAGCAGCAACCCTCCTAACAATAGCTCCTTCTCAATTAATCAGGGCACAGGCTCTTGCAGTGATCTGGAGAAGCTGTAGTACTATGAAAACTCATTATTAATATGCTGCCAGCTCTGGTGGTTCCCTCATTCAGCTTTTGCTTCCCTCACTATTACTGCAGGCACATAAACCGTACATGCTCCACACAGTTACATTAGAAACATCTAACATTAAGGCCTTGGCATGTACCATGAGTGGCTTCTCCTTTCACCTGTAGAACCTGCTATAATGCTTCAGATTACCTTCAGGGGTTACTTTATACATATGTAGAGTGTTTGGTACCACATTCTTGTGTAATTGTACCATGCTGGTTTGATAGACATTACCCGTTCTACCCATTGTTTCAGCAGTATTACTCTTCTGGTCTGTTAACCTGAGTTTCCTATTCTCAGGCAAAGCCTGAGTGTATGCTTCCTTATTATAATGTTTCCCAGAATTTCAAAAGAGGTAATTTGATTAACACTCAACTTATTCAAATAAGAACAAGTTCTGTGATATAAATCTTGATTCTCACGTGGGGTAATTGGCTAGGCTTAAAATTATCCAAAAGGGCAGTTAGCCTAGTACTAACATGTGAACCTGTGAATCTATGAACCTATGACATTCTCCTTACTTTCTACTCTGTCCTCAAGACTTTCATAAACTCTTCCAGAGTTAACTTCAAATATACACATGTAAAATTCTTCACTGGCAAATAATGAAGTCTGACAGAATCAGAACACATAGCTACTTATAACATGATCAATTTATTATTGCACACCTATTAAAGCATCAAAATGAAACTATCAAAATCATTCATCACTTTACATTGTGGAAACAAATTGGTACTGAGCTTTGGATTCAGGGCTTACTTTTTCCCTCCTAATCACCTTCGCTGATGAGAGTATTTCCTTCTCAAACAGATGCCACTTCCCTTGCTTCCCCTTGTGCTTCATACTAATGCTTCCTTCCCTTCTTCCTCCTCTCTCATTGGCTTAAGCTTCTCCCTGATATCATTCCTTTTCTCTTTGGTCTAACTCCCTTTCCCCTCTGCTTTTGCTCTCTTAACACCTCATCCTATGTCACTCACTCAGATACTTCAAGGGATCTCATCTGTAGGTGAAGCTGTAGTTTTTACAGTTCAAATCACAGTTGGAAATCATTTAATAAGATATTACGTGGCCCATTTTTACATTTTGCACATTTAGATCCCTTGCCAGGTGATCTCCAGGTTCAGTGGGCTGAATTCATGCAGAACATAAGGTGATTATCAACTCATCCATGGACAAACCTTAATGGAAGTGGTCCGCTTGAGTTCCACTCTTCAGCTAAGCCAGCAACATTTTGCCATAATCTTTACAAGTCAATGTGCATATTTCTTAACTAGTATTTAAAAAAACTGCGGTGCAACATATAGTACTGTACATGTTCCTTGTGGCTGAAAGACTCTGCATACATTTTGTGAAAAGAAAGTGTTTTGCAATCTATATCCAGTTTACAATGCCCACACAGATGAAAACAAATTCTCTTGTCATGATCAAGGATAACATGCACTGCTGACACTTCTTAAGGTATGATGCTTAGTGATATAGTTTTATGATCCAAACTGCTGACCACCAAAAAGAATGTGATGAGTATCACATGTTCAAGATTATTTTTTATAATTGGTTTGATAGTTGTTGTTCGGTTAAGGTTATTTTATAAAAAATATGTGTGAGGAACTTGGTCTTAAGACCACAGAGCAAATGCATACTGTTGCCTAATGTTCTGACAAATATTTCCCAGACACGAATACATTTTAAACTGAACAGCTTATTCAGGATATGTGTATATATGTATATGTAAAGAGATATTCCGACTCACACACATACTGTTTCTCACAAAGGGTTAATGATACATTTTTAGCACACTTATCATTTTCTTTTATTTTCAATAACTCCTGCCATCAGCTGTATAGCATATGAATATACAGTCTTGGAATAAGCAAACTATAAAATAATTGCTTGGCAGCCGCGCTTAAAGTACAAAGCAAAATACTGAAAAATACTTTAGAAAACACCATGGGGACCAAACATGTCTTTTATTCTTTATACAATTAGCAAGAATACCATTGAAAGAAACCCATAATGAAAAAATGGCATAAATACTTGTTAAAAATAATACAATAATTCTAACTGATTAACCCTAAAAAATCCCCCAAATGACAATAAAAAACAGTATGCATACAATTATAAACAGGGATAAACATTCACATAAATAACACATTGCAAATACTTTTATAAAGGTTTAAGAACACAGTTAATATTTATTACCTTGTTCAATCCCAGTGTTATAACTGCAGCTAACTAACTACAACTGCCACCTAAGTCACCACCTTTAATATACAATGTAATATGATCATCAACAAAAAATAAGATTCTTTAAAAAAATCATTGTACAGTAATGAATGCTCATCTAAAGAACTGGAGTAGTCTTTATTTTTAATTGAAAGTCTATGTTTGTTAATGCACTGCAAAAGCTTCCTTGTAGTTTTCATACATAGAAGCTATTACATGAAAAATGCTTCTCTGCGTAGACCTCTTTACTTGTTTCACATGTTTTTCAACTTTAGGAAGCTTGTCATCACAAAGAATTTCACAAGATGTGAAACATACATGACTTCTGATAGCACTATCCAAATTATTACTTTGTATTTCTCATCCATTATTATTTTTTTTCTGGGTGTGACCAAACAATAATTTCATTACTTCAATAGCTGTGTGGTTAAACAGTGAAACTAAATCCTTATATCTCTGCTCATACTCGGCAATGCTATTTGGAACTTATAAAGTATGAGGCTCCAGCAGAAGCTGCTGACGTGAAACACACTGCTCCAAATAAAAGTTGTCATAAGCTGATGATTTAAACTTTTTTGAGGTTGGACTTACAATGTGAACTTCAAATGTCCCAGTTTACAGTCTCTGCCATACCTGCATGAAATTATATGCTAATGAAAGCTGCTGAAAATGGGGGTGGGGGGGGTGGAGGGTGACAGGGGCACTTAGTGAACTACAAGGGGCAATTTTTTAAAACTATTTACTAGCACAACATAGGTTCACTTGGAGGACATTTTAAGCTTAACCAGTTTGCCTATTGGTGCTTGAATTAATATTTCCTGATTTGTTTTACCTATCCCATGGCTGATAATTGCATATTAGCCCTAGTGAGAATAAATGTGATCATACTATAGATAATTTGAGGTGACCCATGTAAGAGATGCAGCATTTAGGAACTGCCTGTATCCATTTAGTGGCACAAGGGGCAAACATGGAGTACATTTTCTATTACCTATCCTTAGATCCAAGTTGAATTTGAATACAGACAGGGATGAGCTTTGTTTTACTTGAATGGATAGTCTGTTCTGGAACAGTGGTAGCCTCTGTGATATATATCCATCTCTCCACAACATTCAGTTTCTGATGCCATTTGACTTGTTGATGTTCAGCAGGTCCATCTGTATTAGGTCGGAGGATGCCTTGTATGTCAGACACATCATCTCTAACCACTCTGTAGGATACTGAGTATAGTGATAAATCTTTGAGGTGGTCCATGCAAGACCTGTTGTTTAGGACTTGTATCTCTTTAGCAAGGTGTCTCTGTGGGTATTCCAATTGTTCCATGGGTCTGGACAGATACATGCCAAAGTGGGCATTATACAAAATGATTGACCTAATGAGGACTTTGTAGAGGGGGACAATAACATCTCTAGATCTAGTCAGAATCAATTTGTGTATAAGCTGTGCAATATAGAAAGACTTTCTTATGACTCTGCGCACATGTTGGTCAAAAGTTAGGTCATTGTACACACAAGTTCCCAAATACCAAACAACTGGATCAGTTCTCAGGGAGCATTGTCAATTTGACAGTTCCCTGGATTAGATGACTCCCCAAAGGATACCGTAATGTATTTCCTGGAGTTTAGTTTCAATTCATGATTCTGGCATCAGTTATTGTTTGGGACAAACCTTCCTGCATGATGGTTAAGTCATTTGAGTATTCAATAACTGTTCGGAGTTTGCAGTCATCTCAAACTTAGTCGGCCAAAGCCCTTTGGTATTTCCTTTTACTGTTGAGATGTATATGCCAAACAGAAAAAGCCTCAGCACTGAGCCCTGAGTTACTCCATTGATGACTGATTTCTTCCTCTGTTTTGATCTCCTGCATCCTGTGAACAAGCACACGTTTGCATTCTTTGATTCACCTTCCTGATTGTATTAACCTGATTGTATTAAATTATATTCCTTGTATAATACAGCACCACTTGTTAGAATGTGTTTTAAATTTGTAGTTTGGAACAGTCTTCTACTAAGCAATGAAACAAAATGCATGAACCAGTAAAAAAAAATACTAGTTTCAGAAAATTTCAACCATAAAAGGCCACTCAAACGTCTGTCATTACAATCCACCAATATCAGTAAATATGCAAAATCTCTGCAGAAGTAAGTCATCTAAATAATTCTACATTGACGGGATCTGTAACTAATGAAGTGGTTGCTGCTAGCAAACACCTTTATATTTCATTGTTTCATCTACAAATAAAGTACCTGTTGCCACTGAAGAATAAATTGCTTATGCTACATTAAAAAATGATAAGCTAGCAATTTTGCAATGGGGAATGGATGGCAAACGGATGACAGGTTCATAGTTACTAGGTAACTCCTTCAAAGGAGAACATTCATAGGACTGCAGCATCCACTCCCTTTAAAGTATAACACAGTACAGTATCAGTGATCCTTCTGCATACTGTGGGAGTAGAACTCACAGCCTTCTGCATCAAAAGCAAGTATAGTACCTGTTGCTCTACTAACAATGCAGCAACTTAGCATAAGTAGCACTAAACCTCTCTTCCCCTGAAGCTCTCAGCTCCTTGTAAAATCCACTTGACACTCAACTAAATCTCTCAACTGCGCAGCACAAGAAATCTGGAAAAAGCCAAAATTTATTGGGGGGGGGGCTAAAACCAGGGACACATTTTATATATTGCTTGTATAATCTTAAAAAGATGTTAAGATAAAGTGTTTTGTGTTACCATGTGTTTCCTGAAAGATATGAAGACTGAAACTTAAAGGGCTATCATTATGTAGTGAATTCAGTTCTGACTGATTTGCCAGAAAACCACAAATTGTAAGAGAAACTGACCAAAAGTATGAGCCAAACATTCTGTGAAAATCTGGACAGTTGGGAGCTATGGACTCCCTGAATCACAAGTGGTGGTATGGGTAGAGAATTCAAGCTCTTGTTTGAGCCTGAGTAACACTAACCACCAGGCATACCTAACTGGGGCATTTTATATACACACACACACACACACACACACACACACACACACACACACACACACACACACACACACACACACACACACACACACACACACACACACACACACACACACACACACACACACACACACACACACACGAGCAGCATAACGCCTGAAAATAAAAGAACAAAACTCTCCTTACCAGCATCTGGCAGCACCAATGGAACAGCGGCAGCATCACTCCTGTAACACAAAGCAATAAGAAAACAAGAAGAGATAGTTTAGTTAGTTTAACTTCTGCGCATGAATCCACGTCAGCGTGAAAACTCCACTTCATTAATTTTTCCCGACAGGCTTGCAGCTGTAAAAGTGTGTGTGTGTGGGGGGCACCTCCTCTCGCTGTGTCTATGGTTCCATCGCCCATGACTGTCATTAGCATTAATCATCATCCCCTTTGGTAAAACTCAGTTCCCACTAATTACCACATTGATGGGAGTCCGCTGAACACTGAAGGTATTATATGCGATCTGGGGACATAGGTTGACAGAAACCTCTCCTTTGACTACCACATTGCCACTGTGGTCAGAAAGTCCTTCTAAGTTGCACATCTCATTACCAAGGGTTTTGCATCCAGGAAGAAGGAGGTCATCATCTCTCTCTCTACTCTTCCCTCATTAGACCAATCATTGAGTATAATGCCCCATTTGGCATGTCCTCACTAGACACCTGCAAAAGCTGGAGAAGCCACAGAAGTACCTCACATAGAGGATCCTAGGCATTAAAAACATGTCCTACACAGACAGACTCAAAAGACTCCAGCTATTCTCTGTTTCATATCGCCTATGTAGAGGTGATCTTTGCATAACCTACAAAGCCATGCCTGACCAAGCTCTGTTAGAAATGCTACATCTAAAGAAATCCCAATCCCTCCACACCACATGCTCCAGAGACCGCAACCTCATTACCACAATCAACAAAACTTGCTGAAGGGACAGGTTCCTCACCCAGAGACTGCCCATGCTCCAGAATAGACTTCCCATAAATGTCAAGCAGAGCACCTTGCTGTCCCTCTTCAAAACAAATCTTGATGGGTGGATGGGTAATAGAAAGTTCACCTTGGGGATCACTCCAGTGGCTCTATTTGATAGAGGCACTGGGAAATACTGTTGGGCAGCACAATGCCAGGGCACTTCTATTGGCTAGGCTTGTAAAGGCCACATATTAATTCCAGAAAAAACTCTTCACACCAGCTGGTCGGAACCAACAGCAGCTTTATTCACATAAAACACACACTGGTTTATTGCTTTCTTCCCTACTGAAGGGACTTCTTCAGAACAATGGCATTTCCATAATCCAGTCATTTTATACAAAACCACACCCAATTAAATAATTGAATAATCACCAATCAACCCTTGAGCACATCAAAAAATGTCTAAAATACATGTTTAAATTCACATCAAAACATGACATAAAAATATTTTCATATTATTGTGTATTAAAATAAATACCTGTGTTGGCATAACCACAACGTATTCCATTAACCTAATATATGCTTTAATTTTAATATACAAGCAATATTTACATTTTCATTAATACCAGGTGGTTGGGTGGCATTTAACCTAAGCTGCCATCTTAACTCACAGATGTCCAGATGCATATCAAGCATCCTCCCCTGAGCATCCTTAACCAACTGTTGCAAAACTAAACATCTAAAAATGTAGTCCTTATTCTCAAATATCTACCTACTCAAAGCACTGGTTATTTTACAATTTCTTATGTCCAAAAGGTGCTCATTAAACCTCTCCTTAAACCATCTACAGGTTTTTCCCACATAAAAAGCGGGACATGACTGGCACTTAGCCAAGTATATCACATTTTTACTGCAACAGTTAAAATGTCTTGTTATGTGAATGATCACACCATTTAGTTTAAAATATTTGGAGGTCTCTGCTATATTCCTACAGCAATTCCCCATACCACATCTAAAACTCCCCAATCTCCTGGAAGAAACAATCGACTTCTCCTGCCCCTTGAACTCAAGCAGATTTTTGAAGGATATATACTTTCTGTAAACAATTACAGGGGCAAACCCCACTTTTTGTGCAATATGATGGTCATATAATAAAATTTCCCAATTGTGCCTAAGGATTCCAGCAACTGCCTCAGCATCCAAATTGAAAGTTGTAATAAAACTAAGCTTCCTATTGGGCTGATCTATATTAACTCTCTGCGAGACGTCCATTCTCAAATTGTCTCTACCTGACCTTCCCAAAATAGGCTTGTAAATACCATCTGCCCGCTTTTTAACTACTACCTTGGACATCTTACTCACCGACCTATTAGAGTATCCCTTCTTCATAAACATTTGAGAAATGAAATCCACTTTTGCCTTGAAGGTGTTGTCCTCACTCACCATTCTGGCAGCCCTCATGAACTGCCCCTTGACAATTGACCTTTTTTGTGAATAGGGATGCCAACTATCAAAATCCAAATATGAATTTGAAAAGGTTGCTTTATGATGAATTTCTGAAACTAATCTACCTTTTCTTTTTCTATCTTCAGACTCACATCAAAATATGTAATGTGTTCCATACAGTAATCAAAGGTAAACTTTAAAAATTTTACTGTACCATTAATGTAATCAAAAATATTTTTAATAACTCTTTACTGCCATCCCATACAAGAAATATGTCATCCAAAAATCGAGTATAACAAGAAATATACCCATAAAACTCACTCTTAAAGACATATTCTTGTTCCTAATGAGACATAACATAATTTGCAAATATGGGGGAACAAGCTGCCCCCATAGCTACATCAGTGACTTGCTTGAAATACTGACCCTCAAAATAAATGTAATTGTTTTTTAGGACAAGCTCCATTAAAACTAACAACATATTGATAGTATCCTGATCATACATACCTGTTTTTAATAACTGAATCTCAAGCCAACTCAGGCCAGTCTCATGTGGTATGACTGAAAATAAATTATAAATATCAATGGTAACCAAAAAATGTCATTATAAAGTTGGACGTTGTTTAGTTTTTCCAAAAAATGCCAGGAATCCTTACAAATATACTCAAAGCACCCCAAACCTTTTTGCAATTATGAATCTAAAAACCTACTCATGAAACAGGTCTTTGCCCACTTACCATCAACTATGGGCCTGAACTTTGGATTGTTCAGCCCTTTGTGACCATCAAAGGATGGTCATTCCTTATAAATCTGTATTGGTCCTCATTCAACTGACCTTCCAATACCATGTCCTCTAGTCTCAAATCAATGGTACGATTCATAATATTAACCTCATTGAGGGAACTTTCCTCATAAACTTCCTCCATTAATACGGTATTCATGGCATTGGAATAATCACTAGAATCCATTATTACTAAGCCACTGCTCTTCTCGGGCTTCATGACACGAATACTATGATCCTTCACAATTTCCATGAGTAACCGGTACTCATCCCTGGTTAAATTGTATTCAGGAACCTTTTTTACATTTCTTAACTGCTTCCTCCTATCATTCTTACAAACCTTCTCATAAATACCAATACAGTTGTTGGTTGGTGGATTAAATATACTTGGCTTTTTTAATGACAATCCCCCATCATACTTTTGAACATCAGCAAACCACATTTTGCAATTAAGCTTTCGCACAAATAATTTAAGATCTATAAGTTATAAAGAAAAACAGGCTGAGCCAGTCACCTTGGCTGATATAAATCCACTTTATTTGTAGAGACAAAAAGTAAGCGCTTTCATGATCCTCTTGACCGCTTCATCAGACTCAAATAAAATCCTTTCATACACCTACATTTATACACTCAGTAATCAACTAAAACATTAATTAAGAACATCAATTATTCAATTATGCATGCTAAAACTTCATATCAAGAACTTCATTTAAAAAATAGTAAAAAGTATAGCAAAAAATACATTTGTCTAATAATAACTCATTAATGCTTAAGTGTTCTAGCTTTTAAAAAGGGTTTCAGGGACACTGCCTCATTAATCCCTGGAGAAGTATGTGCATTCAATCTGAGTATCCATCTTTGCTCTGCAAGCTTCGTCCTGTTTTTTATGTCCCCACCCCCTCATTCCTTCCTGCAGAATTTCTAGAACAATACATTTAAAGGAATGCTGTCTGCCCTTAGTTTCTACATGCTTAAAAAGAGCATTTGTTTCCTTTTTATTGGAAATATCTCTGTAGTGTTCTTGTATGCATTCCTTTAGCATACAATTAGTCTTTCCTTTATAGTAAGCATTGCATATTATGCAGAAAGCAAAATACACTATATTTTTTTTCTGCAGTCAGCATACTGCCTAGCTTGTAATTCAAAGTGCAGATCAGGGTGGATATATGTGGTACATGAATGAATATACTTGCATACTGAACAGTTCCTGCACATATAAGTGCCTTTTCTTTCAGATAAATTGTTCAGTCTATTACTCTTGTTGCCATAGCACAGTTGATGTTTAAGGGACCTCTTATTTTTAAAAGCAAAACTAGGCGCATCTTCTATAAAACCATCAAGGTCTCTAATAGTTTTCAAGATGTTCCAATTTCTTTTAAATACTTCACAAAAAATACTAATGTCACTGCTAAAAGTAAGGGGGAATCTAAGTTTACCATCATTATTGCCATTCACCTGTGGTGTATTATTGGCTCCCTCAGAAAAAAAGGGTCTACCTCTGGTGTTTCTTTCTCGCTTCATTTCAACTACATATTTATCATACATATCACCAGGATACCCTCTCTCTAAAAACTCTTCTTTAAGCTTATCTAATGCTGCGTTAAGCTGTGACTCATCATTATGTAGTCTCATCAGCCTAAGGATTTGCCCTTTCACTACATTTTTACTTACAAATTTCTGATGCATGCTATCTTTATGTAGCAAAGCATTTTTCCTCGAATTCTATCTCTTCCTGTGAAAATTTTGCTAAGATCTGTAAGTACCTGTGCCACATTACCCCTCCTACTTGGAATAAAAGTTAAACCTTTTGATAGTAAAGTAGCATGCTCTGGAGTCAAAGAGCTGCTGGAATAATTGTATATTTTGAAATCACCACTCACATTAGTTATAACATGTGGTACCAAGTATTTTTCATTCAACAGGGCTATCAACACATCCAACTCGTCTTGCTCATTACTAAACTTTATAACAGATGCATCACATTGCTGTTCAAAATTACAAAAATCCTCACTCAAGCCCTCAGAATCTACATTATTAAATAAAAATCCTGATACGACATTTTACCCCCAATGACTATGTCAGAAAACACACACTGCTGTTCACTTACACAAAAACCCTCAGTTACACTTTCTATAGCTGCATCGGTCATTAAAAGTCCTGATTGCACATTGCTACCAGTCTCCTGGCTGACGCTGTTAGATTTAAAAGGAACTTACAGCTGGAAATTCATTAATCGCCAACTCCATCAATTCCTCCTGTGATAATTGGTTCTGACCAGCTGGTATGAAGTGTTTTTTCTGGAATTAATACATAGGCTTGTAAAGGCTCCAGGTCCATTAGCCTAGTACACACCTATGAACCTATATTGTAACCAAAAGGGTTGAGTGGATCATTCAAAAATCCCTCTGTGATAGAAATTGGTTGGTCAGCTGTTAAGCTAACTTCCTCATTTCCACTTGAATTAATATAAATTAATTCCTGAGTTAGCTCCTGAAATTTAAGACCAATGACTGAAACTATAGCTGACATTTTATTTAAAATGCCATGCACTTATGACAGCAATACCTTGAAACACAAAGTAAGTCAAATTAAATCATTAGAAATCATTAGATACAAATCCTCCAAAAGTCAATAATTAAAAATGCAGCTTTGCATGATTAGCATATTTTGATCTCCCATACTTGGTTTGCATAGAAATGAAAGATTGAAACATGAAAAACCTGTGTTACACCAAAAAACACTCTTAAGGATAGCAGTGACAATGGTAAGCACATCAGACCATTTTGCCTACTTATCTAACCTGGACATGAACAACATAAGGGAACTGATTACTGACAACTGGAAAATTCTAAGTGGCAATTCTTTTTTAGTTAAGATTATTGGACATATCCTTTTAACACAGAAAAAGACTGGAAATATTAATACTTTATTAAAAAATTGTGAGTCAAAAATAAATAGCACTAAATGACCTCTTGGATCTTATCCATTTAATGGTTGTAAAATGTGTGTAGATACTTCAATTATTTATGACTGATGTTCATAGTAGGGGTAGATATACATGTGAAACATGAAGAATGGTTTACATAGTGAAGTGTTGTTCATGTGAAAGATTCTGTGCAGGTAAATTTGCAAGGAAGCTCTCGCAATGTATTAATGAACACAGATTGACAATTAAACATAAAGACTGTTCCAGCATTCATTACTTTGCAAGAATTTAAAAAAAAACTTAGTTATTTAGTTATTTATTGTTGATCATATTAAATTAGATAGTAGAGGTGGTGACTTTGATAATTAGTTAGAAGTAAAGGAAGTTAGATCCTAGTTGTAAGCTGCAGATATGGCATCAGGATTGAATGAGACAATAAATATTAAATGTGCTTTTAAAGCATTTTATATACATTTACAAACTTATTACACAATTATTTATGTGAGTGTTTATTGCTGTTTATTATTTTATGCATATTGTTTTTATTTTCATGTTGGCCCTATTTTTATGGTCGTTAACTAACATTATCACAAGATTTGTTTAAGTCAGCTGTTTTCTTTTATGGATTTGTTCTATTGATGTTCCTGGTGATTGAATAAAAAATGAAAGCACTAAACACAGATCTTTGATATCCCTGATATTTTAAAACACTTTTTTTTCAGTTTTGTTGGTTTACATTCTTTTGGGGGTGACTCACGACTTTTCACGTTTTTGAGCTGTGGCTAAAGCAGTCATTCTTTGCAAAGCTAAAGTCAACAGATAATAAGTAATCATACTTGCATATGCATCATCATACTTATATAGCAATCACTAGCCACAAGATATTGTGGTCGAATAATTCAATTTTTTGCTTAATTAAAATTAAGCACTTTGGGAATTAAATATATATGCAGCTATACAAATGTTTCCAACAGCACAAAATAAAATTATTGGATATCAGTTAAAAAACTCTACATAAAATAAAGGGCTTAGACAGAGTACATTTGGAAAAACACTGTCTACAAACTATTCAGTCCTCATTCTACAGCTAGCTAACGATTTACTGTAAGCTTGCTATCTCTAACCTTTAAAAGCATTGAGCAGTTGCAAAAAAGTCTCAGGCAATAGGTTTCAGAAACAAGCTCTGAGTCTGAAAAATATACTGCACTCATTAGAAGGAAGGGAAGCACTATATAAAGTCAATGCACTCACACATTGAAACATGAAAAATCACAATAGTTACAACCAGCTGATGATAATATCCTGGAACAAATTATTATTGGATACTATTCAATAAACACCATCTCTTAAAGCAAGCCATCCCTTTGCAGTCGATGAAATATTTCAGTTTCTCCCATTCATTCTAACATTCAGATTTTAAATGCAAGCATCTTGTTTATAATATCATATAGCTCTGTAAGAGGCTTTCTTGCAAATAAGAGAAGATAACTAAGAAGCAGTGTCTTTTTTATTTTTTTATGTGGTTTTAAAACAATAAATAAACAAATCGATTATAAAACAAACACATAACTATTTACATAGGTTCACAGCTGATCAATACATCAAAGTTATAAATCAGGAAAAATGTATATTTTTCAAGCAAGTCTTTCAGTTTAAGACAAGGTTTATATGAATGTGTAATATTTGAAGTTCTCATCTTTATAGTATGCAATTGACTACTGAAAACAATTCTTCAATACTAATAAATTCAACACTAGAGGGGTAACTTTATTTTTCCATTTTTTAGTAATTACTTTTCTGGCTACACCAGGAATAGAAGAGGCATTTGGGTTTTTGGAATTTTCTCAGGAATCAGAGCATTAAATAAAACTAAAGATTTAGAAATATTACATTTATCTGAACACAGAGCTTGAATAAATTTATTAATTCTTTCCAAAAAGTGGAGATGACTTTACACTTATATACCATATGTGTCCAATCAGCTATTTTAATTCTATTTGATTTATACATAACTGTAATTTTGTTAGGAGTGACAAAAGCTCTGTGTAAAAATTTCCAAGTGAAAATTTTCCATTATAATGAAGATATAGTTTTATCTGTAGATTTTTATATTAATTTCTTCTATTCTTCAGAGAAGTATTCCTTATTAATTTTTGAGGACTAGTTCCAATCAGAATTGTCTAAATATGTGAAATCTAGCTTAAGAAATGTATATGTTTGTGACAAATATGATTTATTTTTAATTCCATTATTACTGATATTTACTAAGAATTCCAATAACTTGGGGAACAATTTCTTATCTAGGTTAAATATCTTATTTATCTCTGTGTTCACAAGTCTCTAAATATTTGTAAAACTAACTAGTTCTCAGAATCTACAGTAAATTGTATTTGGACCTTAAATTTTCAACAGTATATACATCAGTACCATTTAAGAATTGATGACAATAAATTAAATTACTTTGTTGTTTCAATGCTTGCATTTTATTGAAGTTATGAGTGTCTAAGCAGTCATTTGTATATGCAATTGGGAACATAGACAATATTAAGTCTTTAAGACAATGGTTAGAATATGTGTACTTTTTGAAAGAGGAAATCGTGATTTAAATAGGGAATTTGAGAAGAGAATGTGATACCATGTATGCAAAAATATTTTAATAACCAGATAAAACTAGTAGGTATTATCTCTTTATGACTGGTTCTGATATTGTTATTATTTACTAATAATATTTCTTGATGTATTTGTTTCCATTTTGAATCATAAAATTAATTTATCCACAGTATAACTTTTACAATTGTTGAAGTATCACACAATTGAATATCAGGGAATCCTATTCCACCATTATCCCAACCTTTTCTGTGCCAACACAAGGAAACTCTTGGTTAATTGGGATACCACAAAAATTTAAGTAGAATATTATTTATCTTCATCAATTTTTGGTGGAGATAGTACGAAAGACTGTAAGACAAACAATATTTTAGAGATTACCATCTTAATAAGCATTAATCATTCTTCCATGGTAAAGAAGTATTTGTTCCCATTTGTGACTAAACTTAAAATGTATCAACATCCTGTTGAAAGTTTGTATCATTTCTTTATGATTAGACATAATGGTTATATCAAGGTATTTCATTTGATTGCTATTCCAATTGAAGTTAGAATATTTTTTGTATGAATTTAAGTTTGAGAGTTCTTCAAACTGACTCATAAAAGTAATTATATGTTCTCATGAGTTTTCTATATTTCCTATTGTTAGTGAAATATCATCACTGAAAAGTTGAATCTTTAGTTTGAAATCTTCTTTTATTTTGATACCATTAATGTTCTTATTGGATCTAATGCTATTAGCAAAGAGTTCTATAGCTAATGCAGAAAGTAAAGGTGATAATAGCCAGCCTTGTTTTCAGGTTTTTGTAATTTAAAGCAATTAGAAAGAAAATAATCTATTTTAACATAAACACAAGAGTTATTGTATAACTTAGAAATTAATGCAATTAGCTCAGGTGAGAAATTATACATTTTAAATATTTCAAATAGGTATGACCAATTAACTGAATCAAAAACCTTATCTAAATCAAGAATAATGATAGAACATTTATTTTTATTTTTATGTGCATAGTCTAGTAATGTATGTGCTCTTAGTATATTACACCATACTTGTCTAATTAAAGTAAACACAATTTGATCATTGTTAATTAGTTTAGGTATAAGTAGATTAATTCTGTCAGCTAAAATTGACATGAACATCCTATTGTCCACATTTAAAAGTGCAATGGGTCTGTATGATGAACACTTAAGATCCGTATCTTGTTTCAAGATAGGTGATATAAGAGATTATTTCAATGATGAGGGGACTTCAGCAGTTGTTTCTATTTCCCTATAGATCATATGTAATATTTTAACTGCATCACCCAGTGGTGTTAGTTCTGATATAAGTCCATCTAAGTCTTGCACCTTATTATTTTTTTTTACTTTTTACTTGATCTTTTATGTCTGTTAAAGTGAATTTTTTTTTTTTATTTATTCACTTGTAAATTTATTATTTATATTTTCCCGTAGAAAATAACACCTTGGAAGATATCAGTGAATTATAGCAGTGTTATTTTTAAAGGTTTGCTGTACCTGTAATAAAAATTTGCATTTTGTTTTCTTTTTTCATATTTTGCATCTGTACTACATCTTTAGTAGTAGAAATAATCACACATTTTAATTTCTCCACACTATCCAAAATTAACTTTGATATGATTTTTTCCTGTGATAGCAAGGTTTTCTCAGTCTTAAAATCTAATATTTGTTGTTTTGCATGTACTTATTTTAGAAGACAGACAATCCTTTTGCACCAAAAGGTTTTAGAGGAGCTGTCATTCAGTTGACAGCCTGATCCAGAGAATTTTTAAAAAAGTATTTGAAGGGAAAATATGAGATTTCTGAAGGAGAATTGTATATGATTTTTTTGTAAAAAAATGCACCTTTATAAATGCTGTCTCTGTCAGGCTATCACATCCATTAAATATTATTGGAAGGAGATAGATAACTAACAATGCCTAAAACTTAAAAGTAGAACAGTATTAAACTATATGGAAAGTAAAAGAACTGTTGTAGACAACAATGAGTAAATAATTTCTAGTAGAGACTTTGACAATACTGCTGTTTTTGACTGCTCAGTCAATGAGTTTTCTGGGAGTCAGTACAGTGTGCCCACACAATGACTTGTTATTTGTCTAACTACAATTTTTAACATTAAAAGATTCCAGGCATGAAAGAGTGTTATACAGCAATTTGATTTTCCTTGTGAAATAAAATAGATCTTATCCCAAAGTAATGCTCTGTATTAACCCTCAGTTATTGTTTTGTGAGAAAGATGATTCCTGTATTCTCATAAATTACTTTCCCTGGAATTAGGTGATATACATGTTTTGTCTTTTGTAGACTTTCTTTTTTTGTGGGGTAGTCATGTCCAAGTCAATTTGTCAATAGTTTAACAATACATGTATTTTTAATTTACTTACTAGTACTCCTTTTAATGTTTCTATTTATCTATGTTTCTGTATGGCCCATGTCATGTCTGAAAAGTATTCTTGGACCTATCAGTCATCCCAGTTAACAAATTTTAAGAAAGTAACTGCATAAATAAATAATTAAATCAATAAATAAAATATCTAACAAATAAATGAGCATTTTAGTAAATAATATATGCATACAGTTTTCCAAAATGATCTCTAGCCACAGCAGGTACCCAATAAAGGCAGTATGCATACAGTTTTAACATAAACATCATTGTAACCTGCATGTGTCACTTTGAATTTTAAAATGACTTGGGTTCCTAATAATAGGTAGTGTATATAGTCATGAAATTCCTCTGCAAACGAGCAATGAGGTATAGTCCTAACAAGAACAATGTATATATTTTCTATTAAATTTAATGTTCTGTCACTTTTTAGAGGGTTGGTTCCATTAATCAAGATGCCATGTTTAAGAATGCATTTATTAATTATTTTTTTATTTATTTTGATAATGTTTATTCATCAGGTAAATAGATTAATCCTAAGCACTCACTTCAGTGAATTCCTGGAGGAGACAGCATGCAATAAACTTTATCATACTATCTTACAGTTTAAAATGCAGATATAAAAGATTATACCAATACAATAACAATGTTACAAGGTCAACCAAAATGTGGTAAGCAGTGCATTTAAAAGTGCAATAGCATCTGATTTACATTGCTTACAGCACAAAAGTTGGAAACTTTAATTGGATACCATATAGATGTACTAAAAACAGCCACATAAAATATTTACAAGAATCACCAAATCCAAAACGGGTAAATTAAATTCATACAAGCTTAGTGCACCTCCAGAAATGGTGTATGGACATTGGCTAAGTGTTTGTCCAGTAAAGACTTTTTTGATGCAGCCTTACTAATAAATCATCTGCTTTAAAGACAAAAGGCCGGATTCACAAAAGGCTTGCACGGAGTCTAAGAGTAGAGTAAGACTCCATGCAGCCAACATGTCCACCGAGTGATCCAGGAACAGTCGGTAGGGGCGTGCAACAGAGCTCCTTAAACGACTTTTACACGGACAGGGCTAGGATATGCAAATTACCTCAATTGCATGCGAAAGCTATGCAAATTATGTAAATTTGCGATCCAGGAAACCAGAACCTGTCCGAGTAAGAGTAGTGTTATTTGCAGAAATGTACTCCGTTGACAACTGAGTACGGTTCTGCAAATAGCAAAATGGAGCCGTGACAGCTCCAAAAAAAGGATGCATGCAGTTGAGGAAGCATGCCAATGTCCAAATATATGGCCATTGGCAATGTTCACTGATGCAAAATAAAAATAAAAATAATTTTTTTTATCCCGATCGCCGATGTTTAAACATAGCGCAGTGCAGGGCAAATGCGCTGTGCATAAAAAAACAGAAAACCAATAATTAAAATCCACAAATGTGGATTTTATTGTAATGCATAATATACAATGCAAGGGAATGGCAGTCCGAAGACAACATGTCTCCCGAGAAGAGGTTGCTAAGGGGGGAAGCTCAGTCTAAGAGATGTAACCAAGCATTAGTAGGCAATCCTATGCAAATGAGGGTAAGGATAGTGAATCCCAAGTTTACATAGCCAAAGAGCACAGTCAGTGGAGTGTAGGAGTAGGATAAGGGGAGTTTCAGAGTAGAAGATAGGTATATCACAAGGGGGGTATGTATGAAAGAAGTGAAGCTCATTGTAGCAGAGTGGCATGTGTCTGCTGTCAGTTACTCATCACTGGAAGAGGTGTGTCAACAGGTACCCTAGGTAAAGGGAAGAAATTGAAGGTGTATGCTGTGGATAACACCAAAGTTTCTTGTAGAAGTGCTTGCAATGTGTTTGCGCTCATGTGAATGCCCGTACATCCGAGTAAGACAGTGTGCACACATCTGCGCCTGTGTGTGCGCATTTAAGCCGGAGTAAGCATGTCTAAGGTCATTTAAAGTTAGGAGCAACAAAACACGAAACCAAAATCTTTTATTAGAATAAAACTGTGGATGAGCTTTCGATCTGAAAGAAGCATAGTAATACGCTCTCATCTCAGTTTTATTCTAATAAAGGAACATTTTCCTTTGCTGCTACTACCGCTTATTATATTACTTAAAACTGTGATTGCTTACTGGTCTCTACCTGTTCAGTGGGGTTCTTTTTCAAAAATTTTGTCATTTAAAGTTGTGTAAGTGCGTTTGCGCCTGTGCGTGCATGTTTTAGCAAGAATAAGCAAGTTGTAGTCCATGTAAGCATGTGTGCACGCGTGTAAGCTGGTGTGCGCGTGTTTGCGCTTGTGTGCAAGGCGCTGCCCCCCTGAGGAAACAGAAAGGGAAAAGGAAGCACAACAAATAGTAGGAAGTTAACCAGGGAGTACTAGCAGAGCTACCAGGTGGAAACAATAAGAATCAGGCAATTACACAGGCAGTACACTAGCCCAGCCCAGAACTTAAAACTCAGAAAACAACTTTCCACTATGTTTATCTCAGAGACACTGCAACACTGCAGTAGGCTAATAGAAGTGAAAACTGAAAAAGCTTTACTGAGACAAAGAAATGTTAGGGGCTGCCATTGCTGTTATAAGGTGACATATGCAACATGCTGAGGGTGGTGACAATGTGAATGCTGCTGAGCAACCCACAGTGAGGAGACAGAGAAGAGTGTACAGGCCCAGGGTAACCTACCATGGGCTACATGAGCTGGAGATAGTGGAGCGCTATAGAGTGGACAGAGACCTCATGCAGCAAATTGTTGAGCTGTGCAGGCCACGCCTAACACACAGAACCAACAGAGGGGAACCCATTCCAGTGGAAACCAAGGTATGTTTTGGCCTAAGAATACTAGCAACAGGTACCTTCCAGAGACCAACTGGTGATATGATGGGGATTTCACAGGCATCAGCATCCAGGGTACTGCACCAGTTCCTGAATGCCATGTCAGCACATGTCGGTGATCATGTATATTTCCCCAATTCCCATGAGGTATTGGCCAGCAATATGCATCTTTTCCAGCAAATAGCAGAATACCCTGAGGTAGTGGGTGCATTAGACTGCACGCACATATGCATAAAAGCACCAGCTGGTGAGTGGGGTAGGGTCTACTATAACCGCAAGGGTTTCCCCTCCATCAACTGCCAGGCCATGTGTGATGCCCAGGGCATAATAATGAATGTGTGTGCTGGCTGCCCTGGATGCTACCATGATTCCCATATCTGGCATCTGACACAGCTGTACCAGACATTTGAGAATGGGGACTTCCCTCATGGTCACCTAGTGGGGGATGCTGGATATGCACTCGACACCCATCAGAAATGCACACACACCTGAACAGGAACACCATAATGAGGCACACGCACAAACATGAAATGTAATCGAGCATGTGTTTGGGCTGCTCAAGTCATGGTTCCTGTGCCTGGACACATCTGGTGGAGCCTTGCAGTACTCACCAACTACATGTACCCAAATAGTCATGGTATGTGCTATGCTACATAATATGATCCTGCGAAAACAGCTGCAGCAGGAGCAGCATAGGGCTGGGCCAAACAGCCCCCCAACATTGCCAAGGCCATCACAGGTAGAGCGTGACTCGGAGGAGGAACAACCTGAGCCTGCCCTAGTAGGCAGAAGGAGGCGTGCCCAGTATGCTTTGGCCTTGGCAAAGAGGCAACGCATAGCATATACACTGGCTCAGTAGGAACCCTGGAAATGATACCTCTCTCTGACTCGCACATATAGTAAAAGGGATGCCTAACCTGACACTACCTGTCCACAAACATGTATAGGGAGTGTAATATGTGCATCCGACATAGGCAGCCCTGCAGCACCACCTGAGGCATGATTGCCATGTGTTAAGCAATATAAAGCAGTGCTAAACAGCTTTCAGCACTATTTAGTATATGTAAACAAAATTGCACACACTAAGTAGCACAACTTTGTGCAATATTGAGCAATATTGGGCAGCGTTCATCAATGTTGGTTAACGTTGATCAAAGTTGTTCAAGTGTGGTCAAAGTTGGGCATAGTTGAGCAAAAGCAGGTAAACATGGTCATATTTGCTTTAATGTTCCTTAAGCAGTCTGGTCTGCCCAGTGTGAAAATATGAAGCTGTGATAGTGCTCGAACCCAGGATAATGTGCACTATAGTCATAGTACTGAACCACTATACCATGACAGTATGTCAGTGGTCAGCCTGTATGAAGAAATGTTGATAAGTCTATGCAAGGTATCTCATGGAAACCCTGCAGGCGCAGCATAATCCCTGTCAAGTTATGACACAAAGGTGATCCCTGCAGTAAGAATACAATCTGATTTTCAACACACATATAGTATAAATGTTGATTTTGGTCATGTTCACACACATCAACAAATGTAGTGGACCTCAGACAGCAACATAGTGAAAGTTCACACTGGGCATGCTCACACACTTGAATAAATGAGACAAATGTCAGGCAACAAAACACTGAAAGGACAAACTGGGCATGCTCACACACTTAGGCCATGTTTGAGTACAGCAGTGGGCCACACATATCTGGCAGTTGCATGTTTTAACCCAAGAACCTCTCACTATTCAGCAATCCGCCTTGTGCATACAGGTATATGACAACAGACAGATCACCTTCCAGATGCCGAAACAAAAAAACCGACACACAAATCACACACACCAACCAAACAAAACCAACAAAAAATACCGAACAACAACAAAACACCCACCACTACACTACACACTACCTAAACACAACACTACACAACATATCATCCACTATCCCTAACCCCTAACTAACTAAGGCATCCCTACACCACGCATTACCCTACCTACACCTACTCCCTGCCTAACCTAACTAACTACACACCCCTAACCCTAAGATTCGACACCCTCGACCCTAACCCTACCTAACCCCTAACACCCCAACCCACTTAACCACCCCCTAAAACTTAGTCCCCCTCACTCACACTCAATCCTCTGGCCCCCTAACCTAACCTCACGTCCTCACTCTTACCCTTACCAAGTCATTCACCTGTCACACATCTGCGCTTCATCATTCATGCCTCATTGAGCTTCATAAATCGGGAATGCGACGATTTTCATCTGAAGCATTTCCCCAACAGACACATATATAATATAGTGTAACCCTGTCATAATCAAATATGTTTTGCAGATACTTAGGTTGTTCATAGAAAGTGGGAAAGCAAAGAAGAAACAAAACCTGCAATCAGTATCATCAATAAACAATGTGCATCCTGAACATTATCATAGGTACAGAGACTGATACTAGGCTATCTGCCCTAGGGCATGTATAAGCATAGCCAGAGTGTGTTTGGCTTTTACAACCCTGTTAGATTAGTAGACTGTGCCTGTGAATAGTAGGTCACACAAGATAGCCCATTCACGTTTAGTTTATTGTGCCTCTGTCTAGCAGGGACCCAGAAGATATCCCAGGGCTAAACATACGATCACCCATCCACTTGTCAAGATGTCTCCTGCAGGTGGTCAGTGGGGGGCTCTGCATATGCAGGACTGGGATCTCATCCCAGAGTGAGTGGAGGCTCTGTGACAGTAATCCGTCCCTCCAGCATGTCCTAATAACATCTGTGCTGAGGTTTATGTCCCTGGAGCGTGTAGCTCAAAGGGAGTTGGATATCCTGAGGTGGAGCATGTCCACTAATTCTGTTTTGGACATGGCTTTAAACAACAGGCACAGATTGCATCCGAGTATGTGGTAAGTGACTGAGTAGAGCTGGAGTTACTGTAGACAAACTGCGCAGGGCATCATTGTGAGTCCCTAGATCTATTTGGTGATGTACTTTTGGCGCCATTACAGTTGCTGCAGGTATTGGGTAAGGTACATCCCAAATGGGGTATTGTATCCAAGCATGGGCCTGCTGAATATAGGGGCACAATTACCTCACTTGATCTAGATGTGAAACCTTATGGGATAATGTGGGCTATATAGAAGGTCTGTCTAATGAGTTTGGCAATGTGATTGTCAAAGGCGAGAGTACTAACTACTCGTGTCCCCAAATCCCTAATAACACCTACTGTACGTAATGGATTACCACCTATGCGGTAATGTGTGGGCACGTTGTTATTCCCAAAGGGGATGACTATGCATCTAATGGCATTTAGCTGTAGGCCATGGCTCTAGCACCAGTTATCCATCTCTGTGAGACCCTTTTTGAGGATGCTTGTTCCAGCTGGAGAGTTGACTATGACACCCAGTTTGCAGTCATCTGCGAACATGGTCAACCATATTCCTCCTGTGTTAGCCTGTACGTCAGAGAAATATATACTGAACAAGATAGGTCCCAGGAATGAGCCTTGTGGGATGCCACGTGTAACTGGTGTATAGTCAGACATGGCACCTGCAATACTGACCATGTGGGTGCTATCCCTGATCCAGTTAGCAATCCATCTTGTGACATATGTGTCGATAATGAAGCTGGTGAGCTTATGTATAATGCCTGAGTGGGGTACTGTGTTGAAGTGTTTAGCGAGGTCCAGGTAGGCTGTGTGGACAACACTGTCTACGTCTATGGAGCTGGTAACTGTTTCAAGAAGTCAAACAGGTTCAAGAGGCAAGATCTGGCCACAACAAAGCTGAATTGTGTAGGATCCAGTGTCTATATGTTCCCGATGTCTATGTGTATGAGTTCTATGATGATATGCTCCATAGCTTTGCAGACCAGGCTAGCTAGGCCTATAGTGCGATATTGTCCGGTGTCCATTGTGGCACCACCTCTGTGGAGTGTGATCACTGTTGCTGTATGCCATTCCTTGGGTACATATCCTGTAGTAACTGTGATATTGAACAGTGACTTAATGTGAGTGTTACGTTCGTCATGAAGTTTTTGTCAGACGCATGCCGGGACACCGTCCGGTCCCATTGATGCTGTGTTGTCAGCTTTGGAGAGGGCAGCACTCACCTGTTCATCTGTGTGTCAGGGAGGCTACACTCTGTTGTGATGGACATTTGCTCATTAGGGAGGATGGGGGGAGACATTTGCACTGAACCTGTTTGCCAGGATGTCGGCAATGTCTATGGATTCAGTGTATGTTTTGTCATTATGCAGTAACTCACAGCATATCTGGGAGTTTCCACCCAGGTTCCTGACATAAGTAAAGAAGGCCTTGTGATTGTCCTTAGTGTGTGGTGCAAATTTCCGTTAGAAGCGGGCCTTAGATTAATTCATGAGTGATCGTAGCTTTTTGCTAGTACTGATGAGAGATGCCTTCCCTTCATGGGATTGTGCTCTATCATGTAGTAACCTCCTCCTTCCGTTGTATAGCTTATTAATGTCCAGGGTCCACCAGACAGGTCCCCTGCCTTTGGAGGAGTGAATCCTGTAATTATGTGGGATAGCACAATCGATGCATTCCAGTAGGTGTCCATACAATGCGTTTGTAAAGGATTCAGTGTTCTGGGCCATGATCACCACTGTCCCAGGGTCCTTGAAGGATACCACCTTGTTATGGAGAAGTGTGACATTTGCATTTGAGCAGTTCTTCACCAAGATTACCTAGGATGGGGGTGTGGATGAGATATGGATGTCCAGTGAGATAAATGTATGGTCTGATCTAACCAATGAGGGGTATACCTCTGTTGTGGAACATAGAGTCCCCATGTTGGTGATGATCATGTCCAATAGGTTTACCCCTCTTCTGGGTGTGGTGACCAGTTGTGCCATAGCATTAGAGATGATAAATTCTAGCAACTGTTGTGCAAGGGTGTTGTGGCCTGAGTAGTATTCCCAGTCAATGTTTGGGTATGTGAAGTCACCCAATATAATGGTGTTTGGAGAGACCTTCGTATTCTCCAGTGTTCCCAGGAATACCGAGTGGTGTTCCTGAGTTCGGGAGGGTGGTCTGTATCAGGCTACAAACTGAAAGGCAGTATTGCCCATTGTTAGTTGCACATGTATGGTCTCCGATGCTTTGTGCAGTGCTACTAACCTGGAGGTGTGTGTATCTGTGATGTATATGGATACTCCCACTATTTGTGTTGTCCGGTGTGAGTCTTGTGGCCGAAAAGCATGCTATGAAGTATAACCTGGTAGTGCTGGTGTGCTTTTGGGAGCCTGAACCAGGTGTCTGTTACTGCCCAGATATCGACATTCTCCATACTGAGGAGAGTTCTGAGTGCATGCATTTTGAGGGTTAGACATCTGGTGTTGAGCAGCATTACCCTTAGTTTCTTCAACCATGTAACATCTATGGAGGTGGGTTTGTCTTTTGAGCCTCACTTAAAAAAGCCACTATGGGGGTGGTAAAAGCCTTAGCCAGTATTCTAAAGTCTAGGGGTGACAGGTGCAAGCCGTCCATAGCGAAGCTACGTGGCATGTCGAGCATGTCATCCCAGGCTGACAGACACTGGACCCCCTTTGAATTATACCAATATGTTAGACAACTGTTAAAAGTGATCAGTTTGTCTGTATACTGTGACATCATTCTTGGTGAGGGTAAGATGCTACACAAGGTCAGGGTCATACTGGCCTGGGCTACATGATCAGAGAGCTCCTCTATGTCTCTTGTGATGTAGTCCAGGGAGGAACATCTGAGGTTAGTCACACCAGCATGGACATTGATGGAGCCATATTTGTACTTGCTTTGGAGTGACCTGAGTGCATGCGTTATGTGGGGGATCCTGGCACCCGACACACAGCTCAAAGTGACCTTCTCCTTGGTCAGCCTGGTGAGTGGGATGTCAGTGTGACTGACAATAAGAGCCACCTATTGCAAGTGTACTAGGTGTGTTGTTCAGCCCTAAGGGCAGTGACTGTGTGGCACACTGACTTTGTGAACTATGTGATATGTGGGTATTGTTGTGGGGTAGCAGTTGTTTGGGTGTCTGCTTTGGAGGTCTCTGCTGCTCAGGCAGAATTTATTTAGAGCCTCCGAGTATGTTTTTGTCTGTTAATGTATTTTGTTTGCTGTCGCTATAGGTCTATGTGAGACTGGATATGTGGTGTGTGTGTTTACCTTCACCACCTGATAGACTGTGCCAGTCACCGGTCGAGAGAGCTCAGCCTCCTGTTTGTCCATATAGTTGCATCTCTCACATATATCTGAGTTTGTTGGGAGGAGGAGAGGGTTGTCTGTGTACATAAGGCAGTTGTAACATTGTGTCAAAATTCTTATATTCACCAGCTGGACTGGAGAGTACACACGAAACCGACTTTTGGACATGCCAGGATATCATCATGACATACTCTGTTGACTGATCACAAAGAATCAGTAGGGTGTTAAGTGTGTAAAAGAGTATAACAGGGGTTTAGTGGTCATGTTTGTCAGTGTATTGGAAAGATAATCTGTGAAGGAGTCCAGACAGAACCATGACACCTCCTCCAGCTATGTCATAAATAGCAATGTACACTCATATATGTCCTGAGTCAGGGCCAACTGTACCTGACTGACAATGCCGACATCCTGTCAGACAGGCCCATATATACATACCCACCTCCCACTGACAAAAGGCCCTATCATCATACCAGGAGATATCACATATAGAATGGGTAAAAAGATCCTCACAAAGCTGAAAACATGGCATCAATTGGATCACATTGTTCCCCTATATGTGTCATAAGTGAACTACAGAACAAACATACCCTGCACCTGAACAGTCTGTCGAGTCTCACCCTCTCTACATGATCTGAAACTGTTGAATGTGTTACAGCAACATATTGCACACACCACAAGTGTTGGTGCACAACACACCATGGGAACTATAGTCCTATAAGCCTATGAAGTCTGAACTGCAAGGCCATGGAGTCCATCATGAATGAAGTCATAAACAGAGCTATTGGAAGCCGACAAACACACAACCCTACCAACTGTGGTATGTTCATGGGCAGATCATGGTTCCCAAACCTGCCAGACTGTTAGCAAGGTAGCCACCCAGGACATACATCACTGAAAGGAGCTACACATGTCCCACATAGACTTTTAATAGTCCTTTATCAACATCCCAGATACGTCGTATCCACAAAATCAGCAATCTGTGCCTAAATATGTATTGTCATATGAAGGAATGGCAATCTGTCCTCAGATAGATCACACAAGCTAAGAATTGTGGAGTCCTGTTCAAGCTGTTAACACCTGCTGACCCACATGGTTCATTCATGGGATTGCATAAAACAAAGTGCACACACATTACCATGTCCAATCTGATGATGTCAGTATCCCACAAATACAGCAGTGGAAAAGGAAACTCCCAGTAAAGCATATAGCCCATTGTGTTAATGCGTATCTCTCCAGTATCATAACATAGTTAGGTAGGGGTTTGAATTCTGCAATTGCTGAGTGTGTGTGTGTGTGTGTATTCCTGTGTGAGGAGTGGCCTTTTTGGAGACAGTGAAAACACATTAAAAGAGGTAAATTCCTCTTTGGCAAGTCAGATGATGTCAGTATCCCACAAATACAGCAGTTGAAATGAAAACTCCCAGTAAAGCATATAGCGCATCGTGTTAATGCGTATGTCTCTAGTATCATAACATAGTTAGTTAGGGGTTTGAATCCTGCAGTGTGTGTGTGTGTGTGTGTGTGTGTGTGTGTGTGTGTGTGTGTGTGTGTGACACTGTTGATCAATGTGTCGTGGGTTTTGCTTTTACTACTGTATGACATATCAGTAAAACAACAGTATGTGCATTGCACATGTCAGGTATCTGTGTGGCAAATGCACAAATGTACAGTGACCTCAATTGGTAACTGTGTGGCAAAGACATATATGTACATGTGACCTCAGTCACTTCATAAGTGTGAAGCCTGCTTTCTACACGGATACATATGTTATCATTGACAGTTGTTGCTGCTGCTTCTCAGACCGTAGGTCACATATGTATGTATGTGACAAGGCCAGCCACTGTAGTGATCTGTGCCTTAGGTCATCTGTGTCACACACACATGACAGTTTCTATAGAATTGTGTGAGTGAGGATTCATGCCTGGGGCATATTCCAGACATGTTCAAACAGTCTGTCAATAATGGGCATTCATTATAGGTATACAACAACTTGATGGATATGCATACAGACCCCTTATTGCTTATGTGATACACTGAGGGACATCAGCATACCTTTGGAAATGTGAATATCAAAGGACATATGACATCACATGTGGCTGTATGTACACATCAGTACCCCTGCTACATGTTGTGGGCTACTACCAATGTGGTACTGTCAGGGTACTATGTATAGTAAATGTGGATGACTATGCTATACTTGGCTTATAGCTTCACAGCATGGGTTGGTCAACAGGTATCTGTCTGTATGATACCCTTGTGGAGGATAAGTGTCCAATCTGGAGAATGCATTGTAGGCCACTGTATGCATTACCAGATGTGGACGGACAAATCCCTAGTGTGTCTGCTGGTACCTAGAATGGCCACATGCCAAACAGGAGTGGTCACTGGAATGTGTGGCAGTCAATACCCTGGTAACTGGTATAGTATAGTACCAGAAGGATTCAAATGCTATTGTGTATCCTACAGCTGTGTGTCAGTTGTCAAGACATCATCTAACGATTGTTTAAAATCAGGCTGTGGAGGTTATGTACACTACCAGAATGCAAACCAGTGACCGATATCAACAGTATCACCCACAGCATAGTGTCAAACCATGTCACACACATATGTGTACCCAAGTTGTAACATATGTGTAGTAAAATGCATACTGGCCACCAATAGGAAATATGAAGTGTTAACACTGTGTAATACAGGACATGTCACCCTTCCCATGTGTCCACCATGCATGTACATGCAGACAGTGCACCTCCACCATGTTCACAAATGTACACCTGCAAATCTGTACTGCACACATCACACACGTACCGTCCACTCACCAACACATGCTGCCAGTACCACACACAACAGCCAAGTGGCACATGGGCAGACAATCCATGTTTGGGATTAACAGTGGTGTAAACAATACTACATTGATAATCATAGCTTTGATGCATCATGCCTGCTCAGATATACCTACAAGGATATCATTACACTTTACTGTTGACAACATGCTAACATTGCTACCCTGCTATGAGGTCATCCTGTGCATCAGCACCATGTTAACCTGTTCCTGCATCAATGTCACAGATGACAGGACTTCGCACAGTTTCATCATATGCACAGGGTGTGTTATTGGTTTGCCAGAGCCTAACAATGACCCATCCAATTGACATATTTGTGTGTGTGTGTGTGTGTGTGTGTGTGTGTGTGTGTGTGTGTGTGTGTGTGTGCGTGTGCGTGTGTGTGAGGGACAACAGTACAGTATGGGTCAGTGTTGATGTGATGTGTGTGTGTATGTATTAGCCCTAGGTGTTGGTTTTATGTGTGTGTGTCTGCATGCACACAGTTCCCCCTTGTGGCTGCCAAATATGGGATGTTGTGGGACAGCCATAGACTGTACCTGCCAGGCTGTACAGATCACTGTCTCTGGCCACGGACACAGTACCTGTGCCTGGCAGGTGTGACACGGACAGTATCGGGTACTAAGCCAGACTGGGTACTATCGTCAGAGGCAGAGGGATGTCAACTGGACCCATGTCCCTGCTGGGACTGGCCAGAGCCACGTGCACGTGGTCATCTAGGATGGTCTACCGACAGCCCAGACACAACATTGCTGGGGCTGGTACTGCCACTACGGGAGCGGCTGGGAAATGTGTGTCGTCTGCGATGACTGCCAGCTGATGATGTTGCTGGCATATGTCCATGTCGATGACTCAGTCATCCCGCACTGTCCTGGTGCATGGACATTACATTGCAGAGGACATCTAGTGTCTCCCCCCAACATCTATCAATGACCTTGGAGTAATTACGGATGGCACCGGCAAGGTCACGGATACTGTCATTGATAGCGGTGTTATGAGCCCTCTGTGCCCTTAGTTCCTGCCTGGTGTACCGTTCCATACGTGCCTGTGCCTGCATTACAGCCTGGAACATACCTGAGGTTGTGAGACCTGTGGGGCCAAGTCTGCCAGGGGCATTACGACCAGCAGTGCTCCCACGAGAATCACTGGACATATGCCTATGTGGTACCATTCCAGGTGTCTGGGCATGGCTGCTGTGTGAGGTTGCATGTGCCATAGATACCATACTATCCTGGTCAATGCCTACTGTATGCTGTTCCTCAGCTAAGGCCATTGGTGTTGAGGGATGTATTGGCAGTATGTATGTGCTCATAGATGGGGTGGAAAGCTGTGTACTGTCGATTGGCGGACCAACGACAGACCCTGTCAAACCTGCCTGTGCCACAACACATGTATCATCATGTCCACTATTTGTGCCAGTAACTTCAGGTTCCCTGCTGCACTCATCCAACAATACCTCAGCACCTGTGAGAGGGAGACAGGAAACACACTTTACCATCTGTACAGGATGTTAGCACACATGCACACATGCACACATGCACACATGCACACATGAACAAATGCACACATGCACACGTACACATGCACACATGCACACATGCACACATGAACACATGCACACATGCACACATGACCACATGACCACACATGCACACATATACACTACTCAGTAAAGTTGACACAGACACACACACCAACAGCAATATGGAACTTATTCATTAGTGGTTGATGGTGGAGTACAGTATCACAAGCCAAAGAGTCCTATCACACGTGTCAGCATGCAGGATATGTGTTGCTCAACAGCATGCAGTGTGAGTGTGGAGCTTCCTTGTTGATAACAGTATACTTGTCGTTGATGCATGTGTGTTATTCAATGATTGGCCTCACCCTGAAACAAAATGTGTACATGGACACAACATTACAGTGCAAGTCTGAAATGCTATCTAATGTCCTGTGCACCATCACTCATAGGTATACATACCATGGCCGGATGCACACAACTGTCAGGTGTATAGCAATGAATGCTATGTATAGTACTGTGGTTACTGTAACTGGATGTAGTGTAGTACCATGAGCCATCATCAGGCAGCATCATGTGGTCACTCAAGGCCACTAATGTATGTCCCACTGGAAACTATTTTGTTGTATCTGACCTGCACCACTTTGGCTACATTGACCATTTCACAGCCAGTTGTTACATGGGTATGTAAGGTGTTCAATAGTGGGCATTGCCTAACATGACTGTGTTGTGTGTTGAGGTGTGTCAAACCACCCCATGATAGGCCTTTACCCCTCAGGTATAGTATGTGTGCTGTGTTGATGACATTTGGGATACTGGAGTATGACCTTACAGCAGGTGTCTACATACACCATGTGTATCATATTAACACTTACTGCATATGACAAAGTGGTGTATGTTGTGTGCATGTGTATTGACTCTGCCTATACAATGTCCACTACAGTGTACCACAATTGTTTGGGATGGTCTGTGTATCGCATGTGTTTGAGGCAGCTACTCATGTTACTGGGATGTGCATAGTCCCACAGAGAACATGCAGAGTATGCACTATGTGTACATGTTTAACGTGTATATGGCCTACAACTCTCCTATGACATGCACATGTTATATGCTATATGAAATGTAGAACACTCACCAGCATGGGTCTGCTGTCTTGCTGTCACACCAGAGGGACCTGCAAGGATATGAGACAGTTTGTCAGTGTCAACAACTATGGCATTGCTGCTGTGAGTTTGCAATTTTACAGTAGTACAAGAGGTGACAGTCACAGGCATACAGCTTATGCCCCAAATTAGAAGTATTGCATGACACCAGGCTCCACATCTTCTGAATACACAGTACACATCTGATAAATGCATGTTCTAACAATTGAGCTAACAGTAGTCTACAGATATGCCATGTTACCTGCACGCTCTGTATCAACGTGCTGGGTGACTCCGGCTTCCATGATGACACAGGTCTGTTGTACTGGTTGGCCAGGAGCCACCACGCTGAGGAGAAGCTCTTCCACTCTGGTGAGGGGGGTATATGTTGCTGCACCACCACCTGTGGCAAGCTGTTGTCTGTGGACATCGGAGGCATGCTGACGGACATGTCTGATTAAATCACTGCAGTGATGGCATACCTGCTCATAAGTCTGGTTATGCATGCCTACATCATTCACCCGATGGACAACATCCTGCCACAGTGCAGTGCGGCCATGCTGGTCCTGGCTGGTTCTGGAGAACAGCAGGTTGTGATGTTGTATGAGGGCGTCTGCAATGACTTCCTCCTCTTCAGGGGAATACGCAGGCTTCCTGTTTTGAGACATGTCCCTGGAAGACAATAAAACAGTAATTGTGAACAAGTCATGTAGCACATTTAACATTCTAAAGTACAGACATCAATGAAATGCCATATATAGCAACCTATTGGCTGTCAGTAGATACACACTTTTAATACCACATATGACTGCTCAGCCCACAACTGCCTGACAGTGCCTGGCACATACTATATACCAAACCATGTTCTGCACAGCAACAAAGTGAAACCAGTATGTAAAACTATACAACAGTACATGGCACACTGTATGTGACAGAATGCACCACCTAGCCACAGGAGGTGTATATGAAGCTAATGCATACAGACATTTGTCATACTTTGAAATGTATGTAAACTACAGTTACAGTACTACCAGTACACCACTCTACTTGTTGATAGCAAACACCTCAGTAACATATGTGTACATTCATCACTATAGGTGGCATACTGCTGTACTACACTATGCATGTTGCTAGATATGCACTTATATCCTGTGACACACATACCACTGAGGCCATGTTACAGGCATACCCACACACACATCAGACATACCTACAAGACACAAAGGTATTGCAACCCAGATTACTTTTACCTGTGTACCATACAGTACTGTGTGTGTCAGCACCTACAAAACCTCATGCCTGGGGTATGTAATGTGTGAGGACTACAGGTAACAAACAAAGCAGTGTTTCCAAGCAATGTGGATATAAACCATATTGTGCTGTTTAGGCCTACAGCTTCAGGTAATACTACAGTTCATATGGGATTTGTATTCACTAGTGTCAACTATCAATGAGCATACATGTACTGCTGTAGCCTACAATGGCACACTCCAGTCAACACCATGGGACTACATTACACCGTATGCCACACTGGTTTTCCTGCCTAGCAATAGCATACGTATCTTTTGCTGGGATAAGAGCTACAACACTACATAACATGATATACACAGTTTCCCACTAGGCTATCACACATATAGACATGTTTGACACATTCGCCTACACATTCTCAATCACACCTAGTCAACCTCACATAGCAAGTAATGCAACAAGTACATGCGTGGGTGTATCGGGTCCTAGGTAGCTAATAGGCTATTATCCATAGGGCCTATGGAAGCCTAGACATATGGTACCCTGCACTTCCACACCCAAGTAATGTACGTTCATGTGGCCCTGTCATGCAGAGCCACAGGGGTGATTCCCAGGTTGGTTTTCCTATCTCACATCCAATCATCATGATCATTCATGGCAACTGCTAATGAGGACCTTCATTTGCCATTGATAGGTAGTTAGTTCCAGAGTATGGTATGTGTCTGAGATGATAATGTACCACTCCAGCATGTTCTTCTTTTTGACTTTACTAGGTTTAGATCAGTACAGTGTGTAGCTTGTATGGAGTTTCATCTGTTTATATGGAGCATGTCCAACACCTGTGGGTTTGGCATAGCTTTGTATGTTAGGCAGAGGTAGCCTCTGTGTAGGCGGTATGCGACACAGTGTAGCTGCGGTTTTGTAAGACAGTCTGCATAGGGCATCTTTTGGAGTCTGGTAATACTCTTTGTGAGGTATGTGTCTGGTGTCTACAGATGCTGTGGATGTCTTCTGAGGTACATACCATCAGGGCCATTGTACTCTATGATGTGTGTTATGACTGATGAGTAGAGTGGAACACTGCCCTCTTTTTCCATGGATAACACACCTTTTCTGATGACATGTGGACTGTACTCATTTTACATGACTAGTGTGGCACTATGAATATTAATATGGACACTACTGTCCACCTGTGTCCCGTAGTCTCTTATCACACTTTTGGTGTTGAGCACACTACCATGTCTGTGGTAGTTCATGGGTACAGAGTTTCTAACAAAAGGGATGGCAATACATGTACAACATTGAGCTTAACCGTACATATGAACATCCATTGGTGTACATATAGATATACATGTAGGAACATATACAGTCCACCTTTCATGGTGCCAATATCAATTATGCAAAGGTTGAGAGGGCTACAGTTATGTAATGATATTGCACAGTCTTGTGCAAAATGCGTGGTAGGTATTCTCAGCCCATGTATCTTTAGCAGGAGACCCTATATGGAAGACTACAAACCTAACAAATCATACCCACAGCATTTAAACACCACATGTCATATGCCAGCACTGTATGCTGTCTTGTTTGACACACACTACAACCTACATTTAAATATGCAAATAACAACCTGCACCAACATATAAATGTCCACCCTTCACTGCTCCATGCACATGTTCAGATGCTAATATATCAGACACATATATATCATATACACATATGTGTGTGCCATACACACACAGGGTCCACACTGTTGTAGGTCCATACACCTCATGGATGACCATGGACAGTTGCCACATGTGCATACAGTAATAGTACAGGCAGTATATATAGCAAATGCAAATGCTACACATTACTATACTGTACATACAGCAGTTGCCAATGCTAAGCTACACATTATGTGACTATCATGCATGACTTACTCTGCCACATCCAAGTTTATATGGGTGTTTGCACTACTCCCCAAAACTGCCATTATACGCAGTACTGTACAGACCATAGATAACATGTTCAGATGTTTGACATATAATGCTGAGCTACATATGTCACAGTTATGTCCCACTGCACACAGCTACACACTAAATTCTCCATGGCAGTAGTTACTGCTGCCACATATGCATGTTTCAGAGTATGTACAGTACTATTCATAAACATCTACTACTTGCTGGTAACTACAAATTTGTTACATACCTGTTTGTCCCTTTCAGGTCTGTCTGTGTATGCTTTGACTACTTTTATTTTTTTTATTAAGTAAAGTTTTTTACTTTATTTATTTATTTTTTGGTTAGTTCTACAGTTGCTGAATCATGCAATGTAATGATTGCATGTAGGTATGGCAAGTACAATCTGCTTTTATAGGTATCTGCGAATGTGCATGTGATGCCCTCTGCACCAATTGGTGCCCAGCATTTGGTAAATGCATACAGCCTGCTGTGTGGTAATTGCAGTACTCACTGTCATAGCAACCCAATGCTATAAGTTGCTAAGGTATGTAGGCGTAGCCCTTTCAGATTTCCAGGGTGGGGCCCATGCTGTGGACACTGTTGTGTAAGTCAGAAGGTTGGTATACATCTTATTAATGAAGCTAGAGGTGTAGACAGTGATGTACATGTTGTACTCAGACCTGACTGTTGCCACTTCCAGTACAGAGCTATCAGTGTAGAGTTTTTAACTCACCCCTACAAATGCTTACACAACATTTATGTGACTGTGTAGTTTCTTTTGTACTCATATAATTAACTGCCATACAAATGTAGTTATTGAGAACTGTTCTTTTGGCACATGAGCTGTTTGTGAACTGTTATACTGTGAATATTAATGTACTCACTTCTGCAGGGTTTGTGTTTTTTATTGTTAACATTAGCACAGGGTTATCAGGACAACTGGACAATTCCAGTACTGAGTATGCCTACCTACACCCTTGGTAGACCCTAAACACACAAGTATATTTTAATTGTGGGGGGTGCTTACATACAGAGAGCATTATGTATTATTGTGTGAATATTATCTTACTGAACTTAAAGGATTGGTGTGTACCTGTTAGTTTATCAAGGCAGGTGGTCTGTCTGCATAGTTCCCAAATGTGAACCTATCCAAATGGTAGCCAGAAGTTACACTGTTATTCTTTGTCTGTGCAACTCACAGGTGTTTTCAGGACTGTTACAATGGCATTGTTACAGGCAGTTGCTACCAGTACATGGCTACATCCTTTGGTATTTCTGTGTTGTACTCCTACATAAGGGTATGCTTGTGGGGGTCCTACCAAAGCTATTTGCAGAGTGTGTAACAGCAGAATAGCTTATATGCCTGTGTGTTTGTGCCTCTGCCAGGCCTATTAAACACTCAGATACATTGTTGCATGGAGTCAGGGATAGGTAGTTAAAAGTGAGGTACACCTTACACATAATAGGGACAGTAAGTGTAGACTTGAGTGAAGCAGTGCATATGGATTAGTACTCCTTTTATGAAGTATGGGTGGTGTCTACTATTATTATTGTCAGTATTCCTTGTGTAATACCCCACCTTTCTGACTGACGTCAGTACTTTTCAGAGGGATTCAGAGGGACACAGCTAAAATATGTTTCACAATCAGGGACATCCCTGAAAAATAGTCACAGTTACTAGGTATAGCCTCTGCCCTAATCAGATATGCCACTGTTTCTCCTGCTTTGATACTGTGTGGGGGTTGTAAAGTGCCTCTGTAACATTATTTGCTGCTTGCATGGCTGCTTCTCACATCACAGTCATGTAATGCAATTCCACAACTATTGCTGGTAAAGATCCACAGAACAAGCTTTGTGTTATGGCCTTCCTATTTTTCCTTTACATTCACTCATTATAATGCATGATATATTTATTTAAGCACCAGGTTATTGTATATCTGCTGTGGCTTAGTGGTATTTCATGCAGTCTAGTGTATCCAAGGTCTGGGGTTCGAGACTGATAGAGTTGTTTTATTTTGCAGATGAGCAGAACAAGGGCCCTGACATAGAGTGACTAAGGCACTTTTAAGCAGTTGTAAGCGGGTTTGCGTGGGTTTGTGTGATGCTTAGCAATGCTAAGCTTAGAGCACACATGCGCACACTCACTTAAACCCGCTTACTACTGCTCAAAAGTGCTTACTCCCGCTAACCCCTGTGCTAATTTCTTTGAAAGAAAAGGAAATGGGGAGATAGGAAAGTGGTGAAAAAGGGGGCACAAAGAGGGGAAGACAGTAGGAAAACAAGCCCGGGATGTGCAGGACGGGTGTAGGGAAAGTCCATAGCTGCCCATTTCTTTAACAGCAACAGCTGTGCATATGCAATGAATTTTGACGTAATTTTGATTCCTTCCACCCCTGGGAGAGGGGTGACGACAGCAAAGTATGTTGTACTGCCAATTATAATTATCAGTTTACATATCCAGCGGACTTGTGTGCAAAATGGGCAGCTATGTATGGGGCATAATTTTTTTGTGGGTACAGATTGCCCTTTTTTTTTTTCAGGTGAGAGTGGAAAGTAAGGTAGGGGAAGTAGGTATATTTGGGGAGGTATGTTGTGGAGGTAAACAGACAAGACAAACAAGACGCATACAGGGGCGGAGTATGACATATGGGGTGGGTGAACACAATTAATGGGGATGGATGTTTGGAAATCGCAAGCCCATGAGCCCACAGATGGTAACAGTGGGACTGAGATCCCCACCCATGGGCAGTCACCACTGAACCTTCACAGACCCAAGGGTGGCTGTGCTGGGGGCTGCATAGGAGGGGCAGGCTCACCTGTGAGTTGCGCCACTCTTGCCTCGAGCTGGCATAGGGGGTCAGCGACTAAACGCTGGATCGCCCTACGCACCACAACCTGGACCCTTTGGAGGGTGACAGGTGGCCCTTCTCCACCCACGCTTGCAGGGGGGGTGAGCCCCATCCCCTGCAGTGCTTCCACCCAAAGGTGGCACAGGACCAATGGAGGAGGGTAGCCCGGGCTGGGTACCGGACATGCTGGTGCCAGGTGCAATCACCAGCTGAGGAGGGACAGGTGGGTCCGCTGGGACTGGCCTTCCCATACGTTCTGTGATTAGGTGTGTTTAACTACAACATAGACAACAGCATTCCAAATTAGTTGTAACAGCATGCAGTAATATTCCCATTAACCCAACGCACCAGGGTTACAACAGCTGAACAGCAAGCATAACACATGCATATATTGAACAACAGTGGACATTACAACAGCATGCAGGGATGATTGGTGGCAAAAGGCCACCAAGATTGTGGTATTTGAACAGGGCACATGCATCAAAGAAAAAACAGGTTTTTATTGAACAATAGGACATATGTCCCAACAAATGTTATGAGATTACACATACCAATTGAAGTGTGGAATTGCATTGTTTATGCACATGGAGTAGGGGGTAAAACTAAACATCCATTAACATATTATTAGTACTTTTACTCTACACTACATTCCTATTGACTGCAGGTGTATATCTCCTACATGTATTATTACACTAGGCAACATGCATTAGATTGTGTAATGGGTTTGGCTAGTTCATGATATACCTGACATATATCTGACATAGTAACTGTCCAAGCTGCAGATGTTACTGCTACATACTTGTATTTTATTTGTATATTGATGTAGCTACACATCTGGATGTGTTCACATGACATTTTCACTTAATTTTCTACAAAACCCTACATTTCATGTAGCACACTCACATTTCTGGTGAACACCTTGACAAGCTACTCGTGTGCCAGATTTACTTATGCATGACAGCCATTTAACAACTGTTGAGGACTGTTATATGCTTCACAGCTACTGGCACTTCCTTCATCCACTTTATATGAGACTGCAGAACTGTGGGTTGACAGCACTTAATACAACAGTACTATTTATTGAATGCAAGGGTACAACTATATTTCTAAGTAACTGACACAGACACACTCCAAGTATTAGACTTTTATTATTCACATTAAACACTCTTTTCTACAGGCTCTCCCCTTAATTTGATATTACAGTGCATACAGAAGACATATTCAGGACATATTATACCTTTATTGATAGGTTCCAACACTCTTTTTCAGGCTCGCTCACTTATTTTATATGACAGTACATGCAGAGATAGTATTCCAGACTTATTTTACCTTTATTAATGGGTTACTACACTCTATTCCTGGCTCTCTGACTTATGTTATATAACAGTACATGCAGTGAATTTATTCAGGGGAATTAATGTTATATGCTTCACAGCTACTGGCACTTCATTCATCCACTTCCTATGGGACTGCACAACTGTGGGTTGACAGCACTTAATACAACAGTACTATTTATTTAATGCAAGGGTACAACAACATTTCAAAGCAAGTGACACAGACACACTCCAAGTATTATACCTTTATTAATTACATTGAACACTCTTTTCTACAGGCTCTCTCCTTTATTTGATATTACAGTGCATACGGGAGACCAATTCAGGACATATTATACCTTTAATTGATAGGTTACAACACCCTTTTTCAGGCTCGCTCACCTATATTATATGACAGTACATGCAGAGATAGTATTCCAGACTTATTTTCCTTTATAGCCGGGTTAGTACACTCTATTTCTGGCTCTTTGACTTATGTTATATAACAATACATGCAGAGAATTTATTCAGGGCATTTTATAGCTGTATTATTGGGATACAACACTTTTGTCATGCTCTCTCACATATATTATATAACAATGCATGCAGAATAATTACTAACCTGCCTGGTGGTGCAGCCTTAGCAGCCTATCTGCATAGGCTTGCTGATTCATAGCAAGGGCACCTGCAGCTGTGAAGTAAATGAAGGGATATTGAGACATACCTATCCATTATTTAGACTATATTAGCATGTCTTACATACTGCATTCCATGGCTACCTACTTAGTTGTGGGGCATCTTGCATATGACGGGCCTCCTGGATCCATTGGTTCAGAAGGTCCTGCTTCCGTCTCTTCAGGTCTGCATGGTAGTGACGGACCTGCTCACCAGTCCAAGGGATGCCTGTGGCACTGGTGAGTTCATGAGCCAACCGGTTCCAAGCCTCTGCCTTATACTCTGTCCCTTGGAACTGGCCCTGCAGGAGTCGAGACTCATGACGATGGACTAGGAGCCAAACCATGTATTTTGACGCCTCGATACCTCAACGTTGCGCTCTAAAGCGTGTACCCTCTCCAGCACCAGACATTCTAACTGTAGATGGGAGCTACAATCAGTTATGGCGATTATTCCCGCCTATGGTGCTTAAATATGCCGACTTTCCCGCACTTTTTTGGGATTGGCCGTTTTTAAACATTCTTGGCTGACTGCAGACATGCTTAGCAATGGTTAATCTACCATTTTTACGTATATATATATATGTTAACAGTGGATGTTTGTCCTAAGCTTTCATGGCTTAGTGGTTCAGTACTTTGATTATAGTGCACAGTGTCCTGGGTTTGAACCTTGTCATTGTTTTTAATTTTACTACTGTCCAGACAGGTTAGGGGGTGTGGCTGTGTTTAAGCAACTTTGCTCTACGTTGCTCCACGTTGCTCGACGGTGCACTGGATGGCGTGGCGCGTACCTCCACGCAAACCGATTGCGCTGGGTAAAGCGCTATTTAGCTATGGGCAACTATATTGTGCTGGGCAAAGTGCTACTTAACTACGGGCACCTATATTGTGCTGGGCAAAGCGCTGCTTAACTACGGGCAACTATATTGCACTGGGCAAAGCGTAGCTTAACTGCGGACAATTATATGTCAGGTTCCTTTAAAAATATCCATTTTGTTCAATGATACATAGGCCATTTTAATGATTTTTAGTAAGAGTTTAATCATATCTGTCAGGAATTATTTCATATACTCATTTTGAACATAAAATTGGAAGGGGAGGGGTGGGAATCGAACCGTGAATGCCTCCTCTTTGTGCAAACGCTCTACCATTACGCTATTACTATTTGGAGTAATTTGCATACACATTACTTATTATGCTCTTCCAAGTTGAGATTGCTAACTGCTGCCAAGCAATGGGCACACACGTGCAAATACGGGCAGCTATATCGGGAATTAGAAAAAAAAACATTAATGTTTTACTTTTGATGACTGTGCTGGGAGTTTACAATGTCAGGGAGTGTGGTGTTGGGTACATGGACATTTGAGCAGACTAGCTCTTGTGTGTTGACATTTTGCATTTCACACACTTGCAGAGGCATGGACCTTTAGACTGCTCGGCAGTCAGACATGCCCCTTGCTTGCCTGCACAGTCCATGTTAGACTTGGGGTAGAGTCAGCGTGCCCTCATGAATATTTATGGCACAATGACGTCATACCGTTCAACTGCAGCCTCCGAGTAAGACTTATTTAGTCTTACATGGAGGATTCATGAATCCGGGGGAAAATAGAGCATTCAAAAAAGAATGTGAAGCAATGCTGCAGGATAAACCAGCTCTTCAGTTACAATGCTACAGTATAAAATACAAAAGTGCATATCAGTACAGAAAATTTCTCCCAGTCAGTTCAGTTTCTACTCTCAGGATCTAACAGCTTAAAAAATAACTAAGGAAAAAGTACTTAAGCTGAAAAATAAATTTTAGTTTGACAACATACATATCCAAAACATCTCAAAAAAGTTTCTATTTTTCCTTAAGTACACTAAATAGCAATTCAAATAGCATTGTAAGGATACCTTGCTTTAAGTACCAATGAAAGTCATTAAAAGTGGGAATCTGACAATTTTAGATATTTTATAGCACAGAGAACTTCAGTACATAAAAATGTACAAAGAGTTCTGTACATTTGTAGTAAATATCATATTTTGCATGCCAAATATATTGAAGGGCTCTATAAACTTGAACAGTTATCTGTTAATAAGCAAAGATTCTCTTGTGTCTTGTAGATTTACATCAATTTTCAGATCAATATATCAATAGAAGAGCAGTAGTATGTAGATGGTTAAATACATTTTTTTATGTATAAATCAAGGCTAAACTTTTCAACCAGGCACTGACTACTTCAAATACCTCAAACATATGTTGAGACAGGTGTAAATGTTTTGGTCAACGCTGTATTTGTTCAACATCTGTTTAGTTGACTGCTTCTGGTTGACTAAATAGGTGGTGGAAAGGTTGTGAGATTGCATAATTCTCAAGGCTTGGGAATATTCCCTTTCCTCAGTTTTATGCAGTCCAATTTTGGAGTTAGAATATATAATTTTCAGAGGTGTTGGGGCACAGATATCAACATGGGCAGTGCAGGGTGGCTTGACCCCTGGAAAAAAAATACATTTTTTTTTATTCTGTGTTTTGCACATACCACTATTGTTTCCCAGACCGTGTGCAGTAGTATGTGAATATTCATATTTTTGATGTATTTTGGTGCCCATTTTTGACATCAACAAATGTGAATGCTGATGAAAGCTAATACAATTATTGAGACATATTTCCTGTTTGTAGGTCTAAAAGTATATAAGCATAATCATTAACTATTGCCTGTATACTAAGTTCAAATTAAAAGTTTACTGTTTCTAGGCTATTGAAGTTTTTTTTTTTTTTTTAATCAAACAGAAAGATTTTGTAGTTTATTAAAGTCACAGTGAACCAAAAACACACATGCCATATGGTATTATACAGTTGTTTCAGTGGAGTTGTCAGGCTGTTAAACTTAAATTGACAGGATCATAGACTGGCGTGTTCAATTCCTAGTGTGTCTACTTTCACTAATATTAAGTACTTAACAGTTCATTTTGGGTACTAATCAATTGGTTATGTGATCTCAGTCTGTCAAAATACAAACATTTATTACTCAAAGTCAATAGGCAACTTGCCTTTCATCAGTATTTGTTATATAAATATCCATCCATTCATATACAACCCGTTTTTCCCATTTTACATATGGGGTTGGGGTATCACATGAACAGTGACAATCATCATTCAGCCAATGTTCACACTGCCTGTGGTTAGCACTGCCATGGTTGTTCTTCCATATCACAAACGTGCAGACACACTCACACTTAAACCTATGGCCCATTTAGAGTGTCCAGTCTACTCACTGCATGTCTTTGGAATGATCACACAAAGAAAACCCATGCGAACACAGGGAGGATGTGCATACTCCCATTGTTACATAAATATATCTATGTAAAATCTGAGTCATTTTAAATTACAGTGACATCTCAGCTGGAACTTTAACTTTCCTCATCCTTAATCTTAAGGAGTGCCTTAATTACCATACTGACAACATAAGGAATAACTGATCTGTTCAGCTGCTCTTGGCAACTTGTTTTATTTATTTATTTTGTCGTAAATGCTTTAAATATACTTTTAACCATAAAAATTGTTGGTTACAGGATGTTTATTATAACGACCTTTGCTTTCAGAACTCATAATAGGAAGTATGATTTGATGAACTGTATTTCAGTTCCCCAAAAATTATTTTTCTGAAGGAATGAGTTGTTGTGTCTTTCAGCTTTTCCTGGTTAGGGGTCGCCACAGTGGAACTCCGGTCTGCTAATGATTGGCAGTAGATTTTTACGTGCCGAGTTGCCAGCTCTGATGCACAGCCTTCAACGAAGGTACGCCCATTCATGCATGTCTCCACACAGAAGACGCTTTAGCTGAGAATTGAACAGGACAACGTCTTACTGTGAGGCGAGAAACGCTACCGCAGCACCACCACCGCAGTACTTCTGAAGGAATGAGTCCATAGTAATATATAAATAAAGTCCCACACCATATCATAGCTCGGGTCTTGTGACAACAGAACAAAAATACAATAAAATAAAAATAATAAGGAATCTACTGTGCATCCTACTTAAACATTTTCACTGCCTGACATGAGCAGTAAGTCTGCATTGTTTGCATAGTTGATAGATTGAGTCCTAGGGCTCAGCCTTTGGCAGTGTTAAGTGTAAACTTTCTTTTTTCATCTCTGTTATTATGGATATATATTGCATAGGGCTTATGACTTTTCCTAATGATATCTCAAGAGAAAAGGACCAAAAAGTGCTCTTGTGGTATTATATTCCCCCAGGTAATTATCATTTATAATGGATTTTCTTTGTATGGTAGAGGTACATTGTAGGAAATAGAGAATGCTGTTTCATATGATATAATAATAGTTAAGGGTTGTAAGAACTTACACAATTTGTATATAAGAAAAATGGTAGTGTTATTTTTTTTTTCTTACTCTATCAGTCAAAATATGTTAGTGAAGCTGAAAATCCTGATATATTGATAAAAATATCCAAGGACTTGAAAAATCATGTAGAACCTTACACTCAAACTGAAAATGAATTAAAGCCATGGTGCCTACATCATATACTTAGAAGGCCAGGCACCAGTTAATCATATTCCATCAAGACTGCCTGTGTTTCCTTCTTCAGCTACAGGAGTTAGGATTATTTTATCCACTCTGCAGGTTTAATTATCCTTGATGTCACCTGTTCTCCCAACGTATCAAATCAGTGTCTCAAATGTGAGTTCTAGGACATGTGGCAACATTGGGACATAATGACTTGGATTACTTATGTAATTATTTATTTATTTCATTTGTTAAAAAAGTGAATGGGTGATGACAATGCAAAACTACAAACAGCGTGCAAATTAACAATAAGTGAAGAGAAGAAAACAAACATACCGTATATCATATTTTCATACTTGATTACATCATGCAATTTATATGTACATCATTATAGTATTAAGAAGCTCATATAGAGTATATTTATAGAACTGCAATCAAAAGAGAAAAGTAAAAACAGTGTGTACTCATACTGAAACACTGAACAGAGCAGTTTTCATATTGAAATGTACTAAACAAGAGTTTTAATACTGAAATGTAGTACTAGTGCTGTATCAATATACAGATGATGAATTTATATAACATATTTTCATTTCAAAGCATACATAATAAAATGCCTATGTACTATGGACAAGCATATACACTTATATTATTATTTGTGTTGCGTTGTTTGATACATGTGCATTATAAGAATAGGCTTAGCAGATAATGGTTTCAGAAATAAGGCCTTATACAAAATAATGCCTCATACTAGACCTTTCCTATAAATAAATAAATCTCCATCCTCAGGCATTTTTCCAGGTACATGTTCTAGGAGCTAAACACGCATCATCTTTCATTTCTACTCTACAAATCCCTCAAGTTTCAGCCATTACTTTGTTGAATGATTTTTCTTTTCATTTGTTGTGATTATGCTATGCAGGATGAGATGTCATCAGCGTATATACCCATTTTTTTAACTGACATTGATGTATTCAGAGTGAATACACCACACTAGAAGATCCAAGCAACTAGTGTTATACCAACTTCCCATCTGTAGGTTACCTCAGGCCTTTGTATATTAAAAAATGTCCTGAGTATTTTCTCCCATTACAGTTAACAGTCAGTACAAAGGCTATATCAAACCACTCGATCCCTTCAATGGTAGGGTATGTCTTCTTAATAAAAGAAAAAAAATGCCTTCATTTCAAATACTTCCTTCAAAAAGCTATCATCTGTTGTGGCTGCTCCCCAAAGGATGTCTGTTTGGGTTAGAGACTAATTGCAATGAAAGAGATTTGAAATGACTTAATAAAGTGCCATAACTAAAGTAGAAAGGTATGCTTGCTTGTTGAAGCAGTAACTATACATCCTATAATATTACATTTTGGGCCATCCCAGAAATGTGATTCTCAGCCAGCTTGGCTTCACAGTTTTCAGAACAATAGAGGACTTGTGCAAGAAATGTGACAGTTACAAAGACCTTAAACAATGTTATCACTTTGCACAAAAACAAAAAAAGTAGGACTGGAAGTATTTGCTTTTCAGTTCATTGTCTGTTTTATACTCCATGTTTTTAAATTGTTAATATCTTGACTTCCATGAGAAATTATTTCCAGCATAAAATGACAGCTGAACTGTAGTTCTCCACAGCACCATAACATACGTGGTGTGAGCATGGTATTTTCCACATTTTAAAGTAATAAATGGAAGCATTCATATGCTGATAAATGTCAAGAAATAAAAGAGAATTGCTGACAGTTTTGGTGGGTGGCTGTACAGGAAGAAGTAATTAACTTTAACATAGTGTTTCTTTCATTTTACTTTATCAGCATTTGGTTATATGTCCATTTCAAATACAGTGACTTCTATAATATCCTTGCCACATCAATGGATAACTTCTTTCATAGTCTCTCTGGGAAATATATTTCCCCTGAATTCTCATTTTCTGTCTCCAGATCACCTTTCACAAGTGACTTTGTGAATGAGATATCACATTATTCATTTACCAGTTTATGCCTGCTTGCCATTGGTAAATGGCCAACTCTCCTTTGCTTGGTTTCTTCTACATGCTTCACTCTTGAGGTCTCTTCACAAATGCGCATTGACTGGTAACTCTCTATTCTACTTCTTCCTGTTTCCACAATTTGATCAACTCTTTCTTCAGTCCCTGAATATCTTGAGAGTATGATATCAACTTGATTTCATCACCTTTAACTTTGGTTTCCACTGCTGGAATTCTTAGACATATATCGCTAATTTGATGCCACATCCTTTAACTACTGGTGCGTTTCTTTCCTGCTGTTTTTTTTTTTTAAACTTCAGTTTTTATCAGTCATTCTCCAACTGTGAATTTGGTTTAGCATTTTCTTCATTGAAACTTCCTGTAGTCATCATCCATCCACCCATCCTCAACCCCCCTTGCCATTTTTGCATATGGGGTTGGGGTGTAGCTTCAGCAGTGACAACCATCTCAAGCCAAGGTTTACATTGCCGGGTGGTTAGCCTTGCCACGGTAGTTGATTTGTACCACTCACTCACACACATACTCTCACCTATGACCAATTTAGAGTGTCCAATCCACCTACTACATGTCTTTGGAATGTGGGAGGAAACTGGAGCACCCAGAGGAAACCCACATGACCACAGGGAGGACATGCCGACTCCACACAGAAGGCTCGCCAGCCAAGAATCAAACTAGAGAACCTCTTGCTGTGAGGAGACATTATTCTTTACTGTAAGTTCCCATAGTTGTCATATTTTAAGATATACTTTACTGAAATCCCCAAAAATTGTCATATTTTGGATATACTTTACTCAAATCTCTGGTAGCTGTCATATTTAGGATATACTTTCCTGAAAGTTCCAGTAGTTGTGGTATGTTCAGATATTAGTTTTATTTGTTTACATAGACCCGCAGGGTCTACAGCATCACTATGTTTTGCATCATTACCATTTCTTTTCACGGACGGAACTTTAGTCATCGGTGTTCCCTACTTCAAAGTTCAAGTTATTTTACTATTTTCTTCATGGAAGTTTAGATCTTTTGCAGCTATTGTATTCTCTGCAATATGTTCAACTTTCTTGTCTGGAAGTAAGGTTTCCACTAAGTCAGACTTTCCTATGCTAATACTTTGTTGTAGCTTCTACACTCACAAAAGTTTATTTCAGAGAACGAATCTGCTCTCATTTCAAGAATGACAAAGTAACCACAATTCCTAGATTTTCTGTTTGTTTTGCCATTTTTATATTTGCACTAAGATACTTACGGCCTTCTCTCTAAAGGAATTCTATCAAACACAGGTAGACAGTCTTCTGTTTCAGAGCCAGCATCCACATTAGGTTTCACATTAAGCTGACCCAAGCAGTCCAGTATATTATATCTTTTCCTTAGCTGGCAGGTGTTTAAGTCTGTTTTTGTATCTCTGGAACTTGTGACCTCCTTTAGCTGTAGGGTAGCATCAGGCTCACTATTCTGGGTTGCTGCATGTAGCTGCTGAGTGTCTTTATTTTTATTTTTTGCCTCTCAAGTAAAGGGGGATCAGCACTGCTGTCATTTTAACTTGGCTTTCTCTATTATTCAATCTGCTTTACCACTGGAATTACTATTTCCTCTTTTTGGTGAAGTTGGACTTCCATGCAACTACTTAACAGGAGAAGTCAGTGGCTGTACGTATTTCTTCTTGCTCTGCCTATTTCTTGAAAATATGTTATTTGTTTTCACCTGCTTTCTATGTATATGTGATGTCCATGCATATATGTGATGCCCGTGCACCGGCCCAGATATCAAGGAGCCTCAATCCTTACCACTAACACCAGTGAGGCACGTCCTCATTGAGAAGGATAACAAATACACACACAATAAAGTACAATTTCCCTTAAGAGCACACAGAGATCACAGTCAGTTTGGGGCTGGTTTCTCCCTTTCTCTCCAGATCCCCAATAAGACTCCCCACTGGCACAGCTATAGAGTGGGGTCCTTAGCCAGGGTCCCAAGACAAGTCCTCCTAGCACTCTCTCTATCCAACCAGTACTTCATGTCCCTGACCAAGTAGCTCAAGCACACACACACACACACACACACACACACACACACACACACACACACACACACACACACACACACACACACACTTTGAGATATGATTTATGTACAACCAAACAGACACTTCTGTGGAAGGCTGGCACAGGTTCACTAGCTGTCCCCTTCTGTCCAGGCTATAAGGTAGTAATCATTGCCACCAGGACCCTTACTTATCAGCTACTAAAAAGGCCCTTAACAAAGGGTGTCCAATTATTACTATGCAATATTATTATCGAAATGGTAATTCTGACTGAGCAGCAAGGCTTATTTGGAGTGGTTTTGAACAGTATCACTATATACATACAATGTACTCTAGAGCTTAAATTACCTCTACACAGAACAGCCACAGTTGAAAGGTTTAAAAACATTTAATAAATAATAAAAACACAAGACAAATCTCCACAATTCAACAAGGTGCTAGTCGAGAGTTCAGAGATCACAGGAAAATGCTTAAAATAATACTGTAGAATAGTCTGACATAAATATAGAAAACAGTTAGACTAAAATTAGTATTTTCTATCTACTTCTAGGAGAGACACTAAAGTGTAAGATCCTACATATCCTACAGCCTAAGATACAGACAGAGCAAAGCAAGTGCTGGTGAGTGGTCAATTCTGAAGGCAAATGCAAAATGCCCTCTCTCTGTCTCTGAGAAAGTCCTTTAAATTGATAATACATCCTACTGACTCATTTAAGATTACATCATTCTGAACAATTCTCTGTTTTTCCAGGCTAACAAAAACTCTACATTAAAATTTCTTAGTAAGCTTGCACCTGGTCAGGAAACTATAGCAGTTAAAAACATTATATATATATATATATATATATATATATATATATATATATATATATATATATATATATATATATATATATATATATATATATATATATATATATATATATATATATATTTATACATATATATATATATATATATATATATATATATATATGTGTACTTTTGAAGAACGAAAGTTCACTACTTCGAAATTCAAAAGTACAACCACACTAACATGAAAGTGCACTCTTGTGAACCCACTAGACCAAACAGGTTAGCAGTCACAGACCTTAGGATTAGGACATGGGTTAGGGTAAGGGGAAAGATAGTAGGGCTATCCCTTTACCTTGACCCGTGCCCTAACCCTAAGGTCCATGACTATCGCACCACAGTGGAAGACATTCCAAACCAGGCTATGTCCTCCACTGTGGTGCGATAGTCACTGACCTTAGGGTTAGGGCACAGGTTAGGATAAGGGGATAGTTAGCAGGGCTATCCCTTACCTTGACCCGTGCCCTAACCCTAATGTCCGTGACTATCGCACAACACCGTGACTATCGCACCACAGTGGAAGACATTCCAAATCGGGCTATACTCTCCACTGTGGTGCAATATTCACGGACCTTAGGGTTAGGGCAGGGGTTAGGGTAAGGGGATAGTTAGCAGGGCTATCCCCTTACCTTGACCTGTGCCCTAACCCTAAGGTCTGTGACTATCACACCACAGTGGAGGACATAGCCCATTTTTCAATGTCCTCCATTGTGGTGCGGTAGGTTCGGTCTAGTGAGCTTAAGCAAAACTGCACTTTCGATAAAGTGCACTTTCACTTAAGTGGATATGTGCTTTCCCATTTTGAAAAAGTAAATTTTCATTGTAGGAAAGTACACCCATATATATATATATATATATATATCTATATATATATATATATATATATATATATATATATATATATATATATATATAGAGCAATTAACCCTAGTCTCAAAACAATAGAAAGAATCTGCTGGTTCAGACACCACAGCTCTGAGCCCTGAGATCAAAACAGTCATAAAATGCTTGACCTATCAGCTTTCTTACAGCAGAGTGCACTGTTGTTACATTTTTGCAGTTCAACATCCAATACAGTCTTTTCACATTTAAGAGAACAAGCCTGTGGCTTATATTACTATTTACAAATGACAGCATTATCTGCAAAATTCTGTCTAGCTAGGCTGGCAACCTTCCCCTATCTTCACAGTATAGATGATCATATATTAATGCCATGTATTTGTCATCCATTTTTTAATTTTGTCGTAAACTGTGTATATTGTACACTATGTTAATAAAGCAACAGCAACTAAAGATTTACTATTGGACACTATTTAACACATCATTAACTGATATTATTGTGAGACAGCTATGCAGAATAAACTCCTACTGTAAGGAAATCATCACATCCTAATATCAACCTTTTTGATCTTAATTTAACTTATATAGCTGAAAACTAAAACTGACAAAACTATAAACAATGAAACCATTCTAGACTTTGCATCAACTTCAGATCCACAGAAGATCACACATTTGAATCAAGTCAAATATCCTTAGTGACGCCAATCCAATTTTTACAATCTGGAATTATGGTAAGATAAATAAAGTTCCAATTATAATATCATCAGAAATAAGACAATGAGGTGAAGCCTGAATAGCCAACTGTTAGCAGCATTTTTTGAGCTCCTTAATCTTCATCAAATTACAGGAAATTAAATTAATCTAATTTTCTTCAAAACAAGACAAAACTGTTACTAAACCATTAATCTAAAGTTATACCAACTTTCAGGATTTTATCTAAACAATTTCCTGTCAAATTAATTTGGAGAAAAAAACATCATAGTGGAAATGAGCAACATAAAGAATTCTGACTCACTACTGAAGAAGGATATACAACAGATGTATTCCACTCTTCAGGATCTCTCATTAAAGATGGATACATTTACAGATAAGCTTGGAAATCTTAGAGAGAACTGTCAAAATCAAACTGACATCTTAAAAGAGATTCTTCAACAACAACAATCCAAATTAATAGACATTGAAACATCACTTACTGATATTGATGGAAGGCTCAAGGAAGAAGAGAACCAGGTTGAATTTCTCACTCAACAAAATAATTGGTTAACCAACAAACTTGACTTAGAAAACAGAGAAAGAAGAACTAATATTAGGATTTTTGGTCTTCCTGAAAAGGCAGAGTGTGAGAACATCATTTTATTCTTAAATACTTGGCTTCCTGAATTACTTGATTTAAAGGAAGGCTTATCTAATGGTATTGAAAGAGCCCACAGAGCAATAGGAAAATCTATGCCTTCATTAGCTTCTGCTGCTCCCAGTTCCATAATTGTTAAATTCCTATCATATTTGGACAAAAATCTTATTCTCAAGTCAGCTTGGAGGAAGCCCCACTAAATTATAAGCAGCACTAGATAAGATTTGATAATGACAATTCATCAAGAGTTCTAGAGCAAAGGAAGACTGCCTGGCCAGTAGTAAGATTGTTAAAACAAAATAAAATAAAAACTCACCTCATGTATCCTGCAAAAATCAGATTTTTTTCTCAAATGACTTAAAAACTTTCAACACTATAGATGAAACCATCTCCTTCATCAAAAACAACAATATAATCCCCATTCCTGAAGATATGGACTGGTCAAGTTCTTCTACATTAAAAAGATCTCATGAGAAAAATAACTGGTTGAAAGTAGGGCAAAAGAAACAGAAGACAGAACTTAAAAGCTATGCTACCTCCAAATCTCTCAAAGTATCAACTAAATCTTAAGTTTCAATTTTCTGCACAAAAAGGGAAAAAGTATGTATGTCTTTTTTACCTTTTATTCACTACATGATCTTTTTTTTTTTGACAACTTGATTTATATATATAGTATTTCATAATTTCTAGGGATCTGATTCTCTAAACAAACATAAATGGGAGGCTATGTTGTTATGGTTGAACTCTGACTCATACTCAAATACCTATTTCATTTCATTAGTCATTAGCCTTTTAAGCTAATGGCATTGGTCTGGTACTGCTGTGGAGATTTGTCTCTTTATTTACATTATATGGAAGCTACAGTTTTTTTTTTCATATAGTAATGCTTTAAAGTAGATGAATATTTTTAACTGGTTGTAGGTATTATCTGGGATTTTTTGGGTTTTGTACCTCTGTTGATATGGGATACAGACTCTGCAAAGTTTAAACATCTTCATTTTCTTTTACATTTTTTTTCATGTTTAAAATATTCTCACACTCTTTTTTACATCTCAAGCGCTTGTCCACACTCGAGCTTTCTTTGCACAGCCGTTTTATAAACAACGTTCATTCTATCTGCTTATCTACTTATGCAAAGCGAAGACAATTATGATTTCAAGTCATTCTTATAGATGCATTCTCTTGCTATTAATGTTACACTTTTCCCTGTAGTATTTCTGTTGATCAGTTGAATAACAGGATCCTAGTTCACCAAAGTGAACCATTAGGCTGGTTTGACATTATGAGATCGATGGCATCTAGTGTCATGATCTTTAATTTGTGATGAGCATGCAAATGCACTAGTCCATTATAATGTATTTTTTTCCGTTAACAAAGCCACAGTCTTTATTGTATAATTTTTGAACTTTTGGTGCTGTCTGAGGTCAGGGAAATGAGTTATGAGCAGACTTTGAAATCTATCCGTTTTAGAAATGTAGTGGTTATGTATTACAGCTTAAGCTACTAAAAATAAACATGCATGAATCCGTTTTGAGAGAGTTTAAGAAGTGCCTTTCATAGATGTGTCTGTTTCATAGCTACAGTGGGTGTATACTGTTTTCTCTTCGAGGATTTGAATATGTGCTGACATTAGTGTTCACATAGGTGGGTGGTAGGATTTCCCTTATACAGGAAGAAATATTGTCAGATGCAGTCATTTCCAAGACTTGGGAAATGTCTTGATTTTAATATAAGGCAGTTTAAATGGGAAAGTTGAAGTTTTGATTACCATATGCAGCATTTCCTATTAAATGAGGTGACATCACGATATAACAAAAATCTGCCCTACAGTTATGTAGCTATGCATATACATGATTTCTTGAAGATTTTCTTAAAGGGGAAGGACAACTTTAACTTCTTAGTTTCAGGGCTATTTTTTAGTATTGATACGGGATTCCCTAGGATCGTCCTGCTTTATTTACACATCTTGATTAGCATTAGAAGGTTTGAAAGCGAAATGTTTGAAATAATTCTAGACAGGCAAGATAATGTGGTGGGTAAGCAACACATGGAACAATATTCAGATTTATCCTAATTTTTACTGGGTCTCATTTATGTAGGCAGACCGAACCCATTTATACTGACTTTGTCTATTCTGTTAATAAAGTCTATTTCACTTGTCACAGCTCTGTTTAGCAGATTATTTTGTATGGAACATTAGGCATATAACCTTATACCCCTTTCACTCAGACATAGTTAGTAATTCAACAATGAACTTGAGATTACCTACAGTACCACTAATCTTAGTCTCTGATTCATGTAACTGTAGTTGTTTTGGGAAATGTACATAGGTAGCATGTGATATCCAAGAAGCATCAGCTTTTATATCAATTTTGAAACTCACTAACCTCTATGAAAGGAAGTTTCACATGTCAATTTGCTCGACTATCAGACACAGTAATAGTGAAATGAACCTAAAAATGCTATTTGAATATTATTTTTGTCTTATTATTAGGACCAACCCCTTTTATCAGCTTTAGTTCTGTTTTACAAATTGCAGCACAATGACCAACCTTTTACATTTCTTACACCTTCTGTCACATGTAGGATACTGTCCTGACTCAAGCTGATAATGGCCATTCTCACAGTTAAACAGGCACATCTTATTCTGTACAAAAATAACATAGCATCAGAAGCAATGTTACATTTCAGTTATCTCAAACTCATTGACCACAGACTCTAAATTCAATCCATAATAAATATATACACCCTTAAAATGGTCATGTGATATGAACATTTTGAAGTGACTATAACTATTAATGTTATTCACAGTATTTAAATATACTCTAGCACTTTTACTTTTCTTATTTTAATAAAGAGCAATATTTTATTTTAAACATTTTCATTTTCACTTGAAGTACAATCTCCAGTGAAGGTATACATGTTATTGTGACATTGATTGCTGATACAACCATTTTATATTTAAATCTTTATATAATACTAATACACTAACTTCATGTGAGGCAGAACTTGCTACAGTTAAGCATGTAAATCTAAACATCACAAAAAAACTACTTTATTTAGTCTTGATTTCCAGATTGATTTTTCATTACTCCTTAAAATTAGTTATGCACACAAGTTAATATAGCACTGTCTGGGTTCAGAAATAGACTAATGACCATATTCCTCTATTACTCCTATATTAAAAATGTAACAGCAGGATCAGTGGCTTTACAACTTGTGCTTTACTTATCATCACAAATTGTAATAGTGCTTTTTGTTTATTTCACTACCTCACCAGTTTACTAAGCTAATATGTTTTTAAATTGTCAGGCTTGATAAAGACTCATAAGCCTATCCTATTTATGATACTTAATTCCAGTCTTGCATTATTTATTTGTTTTGATTAGTCAAAGGACTTATTTTATTTATTTTTAGTCTGCTTACATGTCCACTCTTTAGATTTAAAGACGTTCACTGGATTTACTCCTAATATATGTTTATTTAAATGAGACCGCAGTTCTCAAGTTTTAGATATAATTTCATTGCTAACCACTCCAATGTTTCAGTGTGTCTAGTACAGTTCCTGTTTTATGTTTCAACTTGTGTACATTGACTGTTTTAGTAGGGAGTTAGATGAAGTCTAATAACATATACATAGGAGGGCTCTTGAAGTATATGGTGATTTATGATAGTACTTTATCTTACAAACATTCTAGTGCACACTTCAATTTTTTGACTTTTGAGGTCAAACTCAGTGGGCATTTAAATGTTAAATAATGCTTTTGTGCTACTGTCATTTCACAAGTGGAAAATATTTGGAAATTTTGTGAAAACATATTTGTCAAAGTATTTTATGCAGATTCTGACACTCTGCTTTCTAAGTAACTGTGTAAATATGTTGTATGTTAAGGAATAAGCAGATATTAGTTCCTTTAGTTAGAATAAAATGTCTAACTGATCTCATCCTTGCGAAATAACTTTTACCTTTAAATAGTGACGTTATAAGATATGTTTCGTCAACATAATGCAATTGTCTAATTAATGTATTTGAACTGTTTTTGTGCATACACTAAAATGACACTAAGGGAAATTTAAGTGTGTTAAAGTATTACTAATAATGATTTATTTTTGATATTATTATATTAGCTTTCTACTCACCTAGACAGTATATCTTACCCTATGTCATAGACATGTTTTATTTCATCATTTTCCCAGCTAAGAATAGTTAACAGAATAGCATATGTTGTTTTAATTTTCTACATGATTCTGAGTCTCTCATATGTCTCTTCACTGATTATATGATTGGTCTAATGAAAAAAGTAACCTAGAGGATATAGAAGGTTTTTAGGATTATTATATACTGTCATGTTTTCAGGGAAGTATCTTAAAATGAAATAGGCCTACTTGCAAAGTTTTTCTGAAATGTGGTTTGTTATATCAGAATGAACAAGAAATATACCAAATATAATTTATAATATCTTCAAATTAATATTTATAAAATTGATTAAGCAAAGTTTTATTTGTTTTACCAGTTCATATCAAATTTTAATCTACTATTTAGTTAGTAATTTTTAATTTTATGATTAGTTGTCATGTCATTTTTAAGTAGCTTTATATGCATGTATTCATCTTGATATAATGTTATTATTAGTAATGGTTAGGTATAGTCATTTTATTATTGTAAAAAAGGGCTATTCACACAAACTCTTTTTTCACATTTTTGCATAAGAAAAATGAGATATAAATCACTTCCTTCTATTATTAACCTTAATTCAATTAACTTCTATTATTGTTTTCTCTTATATTTATATTGGAGCTCAAGCTCACCTTGTTTGATTCATCTTTTGGTTTGATGGATAATCTGATAGAGTTACTCACATCTATCAGATTAGGGTGACTTTCACTCCATGTTTGAAATTGTTTTTATGATTAATTCATTTACTATGAAACTATCATTACCTCTCAAACATAGGAAGAATATATATATTACCGATATCATTATTTATAATAATTATTAATAATATTATACAACTTTCAGTTTTGTTTAATTTCACTATTAGTCCTCATTCAAATGAAATACACTTAATGGAGTTAACTTTACTATCTCTAAATGTTAATGGGCTAAATAATCCATGGAAAAGAGCCAGTCTTTTAAAATACTTAAAAATCAACAAGCTACAAGTATTATTTTTACAAGACTCCCATTTTAAGGCTAACAATGAATTCATGTGGAATCCTAAGGAATATACAATATTATCTATCTCATCCTATAAGAAATAAACAAAAGGTTCCATCATATTATGGAAAAAAAAGTATCACTATGCCTCAAATAATATTCAAATATGAAGATAATGAAGGATTACTAACAATAGTAACAATAAAATATAATAATAGAATCTGGACTCTAGCTATTTGCTGGTTTCCAGGCATAGAAATGGCAACAGTAAGGAAACATAAATCTAATCAATATAGTTCAAAAAGGGGTCCTTATTATGGGTGGAGATTTTAATTACATTATAGATAATTCAGAGACCACAAATAGTAGACCTATTAATTTATCTCCAATAGGAAAAGTGCTTAAAAACTGAACGAGTAGCTTAAATTTGATTGACACCTTTACTTACAAAGACATTACCTCTTCATCATATTCACATAGAGATTATAGATTCAATACTCAAACTAGAATTGATAAATTTTACATATCCCAATATCTAAACACAAAAGTAATTAATTTTACAATTTTACCATGTTCTTTTTCAGATCATAACTCCCTAATTCTTAAAATGGAATCTGACTTTAAAAAACTTAACCCAACAACTAGAATTCCTGCCTATATTATTAATTTAAAGCAATTCAAACCATGGCTACATTCAGAAATAAATTATTTTCTAGAAACTAACCTCTATGAAGATACAAATACAGTAATTTTATGGGATACATTAAAGGCTTTTTTGTTTGGCAAAATTCTTCCATGGTACAAAAACAAAACCAAAGAATCGGAATCAGAACTGCAAAATATACAAAAACAATTAATTGATATAAACATAGATGATTCCATTGATGCATTCGCAAAGAAAATAGGAATAGATAAACTAAATAAAAAATATAATGAAATATTAACACACAAAACTAACTTAGCTTTAGAAAAAAATGAAAATTAACTCATACTCAATGTCTCCTAAACATTTACATAGTTTATCAATGAGAATAAAAAACAATTCACTGAAAATAGTATCACAAAAATTATACATGAGGATAAAACCAACAGAGCAGTTTCAGTTATTAGTGATATTCTTGATACTTTTAAACATCATTATTCTGATCTTCAAACTAACATTCCTCTTAACTCAAATTCTATAGATATTGATATAAACTTATCTAATATAAACAAATTACCAGAGAAAATTAAATTAGACTTACAAAAACAAATTTTATTAAAAGAGATAGTTGATAAAATTAAGCAAAGCAAAAATAATAAAGCCCCTGGAATAGATGGAATCATAAATGAAGCATATAAATTATTACCAACTCCTGTTTTAACTTTATTTCACAATACTCTAAATGTAATTCATTCTCAACATTTGGTTCCTCCTTCTTGGAGATATTCTCTAATTACTCCTATTCTAAAAGAAAATAAAAAATCATCTTTGTGTAGTTCATATAGACCTATTTCACTTCTTAACAATGATTATAAAATCTTTACATCCATTTTAGTAAATAGGATCAAGAAATCCTTAATAAACATTATACATGAAGATCAAACAGGCTTAATTTATAACAGACAAATGCATGACAACATTCAAAGGATTCTCAATCTTATAGATGTTATTAATAGATATAATTAAGAGTCTCTTTTAATTGCCCTTGATATTGAAAAAGCATTTGACACATTACAGTGGAACTTTCTTTTCAAATCACTAGAAATTTTTGATTTTCCCTCTCAATTTATACATTTGATAAAAAGTCTATATAGTAACACCCTTGCTTATATAAAACTTAGTCCATTTACTTCAGAAGCCATTAAATTACCAAAGGAACTAAACAGGGCTGTCCTTTATCTCCTATTCTACTTGCCTTAGCCATTGAAATATTTACTATACGTCAATCCCCAAAAATAACTGGTATTAAAATACAGGGACAATTCAACTCTAAAATCATGCTTTTTGCAGATGACATTCTTCTAACTCTGAGAGTTTCAGAAGAATCTCTCAAAGAATTAGATTTGCAAACTGCTAAATTTTATCTTAATTCAAGTTTAAGAATAAGTAATAAAAAATCTAGACATATGATTTTAAATAGAAAACATAACACATATTGTAACTCAAATCATATAACTGGCACATTAGTATCTTCCATAAACTACTTAGGAATAACTTTATTTGAGAATATAAATACAACTGTAACCACAAACTATACAAACACTTTATCTACTATAAAATCACTAATAGAAAAATGGAACAAATTGTTTTTAAATTTTGAAGACAGACTGCAATTAATAAAGATGACCCTACTCCCAAAGATAAATTATATTGTTCAAGCCATTCCTATGTTTCCAAGTAAAAAGATTAAATGATTTTAACAAAATCTTATTAAATTCCTTATGCTACCAGAAAAGAAATAGAATTGCATTTTATCATCACATCAGACCCTGGGAACAGCAGGGAATAAACTTTCCAGATCTTGATTCTTATAGTAAAGCTTCCATTCTCAAATTAGCTATTAATTGGTTAGATCCTAATTTCTTATCTGCATGGAAATCCCTTCATACAATCATTCTTTTAAATGAAAATAAATTAGCTGGTGCTCTTTTAGTAGATAACCAAAATTTCAATCCATGGTATATAATTGGTATTAATTTACAATATAATATTGCACAATCTATCAAATTAAACATAGTAAATCATATTTATAGCAATATTAGAACATTTATAAACTCTAACCTAGATGTAAAACTCTGGTGGGATCTATTAATCCCCATTCAGGATTTCTAAAAATTTTACCAACAGAATTCACAAAAATGTCTTCCAAGACTGGGATTCAAAACAATTTATTTGCTGGCAACAATGCATAAAAGATATAACAGTGTTAATGTCTCATGAAATAAAAAAATATTTATAATATCTCAGACTCTGATTGGATTATTTTACATAGTATTCTTTCTCATGCTCAAGATCTTTGTAGAATAATAATTAACTCTTCATTTAAAACTAAACCTAAGATGATTTGTCATATTCAAAATCTGATATACAACAATCAAAATTGACCTAACTTAATCTCTAATCTTTACAAAATTCTAATAAACTACAAAACTATACCCAAACAAAAATTTTGGAAATTTATTGATAAAGGTCAAATTTTAAATTTGTCCCCAGAAGTCAAATCCAATCTACTACTCTCTGTGAAATTAACTTCCAATCTCCAAATGTGGAAAATCTTTACGTGGAAATTCTTACATAGAGCTTTTTTTACTCCCAGTAACATTGCTAAAATACAATCATCTACCACTGTTGTTTGTTGGAGATGCTCTATGGAATGTTTAGCTGATCGTGAACCCATTATTTACAGTTGTATTAAAATTAATAAGTATTGGGTTGACATAGGTAAATTTTGTCAAGCTTTATTTTCAGATACATTTACTTTATCCGAACCCCTAATTCTATTGAATGTAAATGTCATGAATGCTATGCCGAGATACAATTTTACCTTCTGACTATTTTAGCAGTAACAAGAAAACGTTTAACTAGAAAATGGAAATCATCTACACCACCCACCTTTGAAGAGTTCCTTTTATTACTGGAAGAATCAGCTTTCACAGAAATAAAAGTCAAGGAAACAAGAATTTACCCCAGGAAATGGACTGATAATCCTTGGATCAAAGTTCTTGATTTAATAGAAACTCTTAAAACAACTCATTCTCTATATTTTGACTGAATGTCGTTTAAATATTTTGAATGTATATTGGTAATTGAACAGTTTTATTTTTATTTTTTGTGAAATATTACTTAAATTAGGCCAAGTGTAAATATTGTATATAGTTATCTACTCAAAACTTAAATTAGAATGTTTGTAGTATCTCCCTGTGTTTTAATATATACATTTTTTTAACAAAGAAATAAGACAATCATTAATGTAAACACTTGCATCAGTATTAGAGACCACTGAAACACTGCATAATATTATGAAGCAGTCACTTCAACAAAGTATTGTAGAATGTATTTTTACTTCTTGGCTCATCCTAGTAGGAAAAGAAATCAAATCCATGCCACACATTTGCTCATATTTATAATAACACTGTTCCTAGAAAATAGAATCAGTCATGGTAAGTTTGGTTATCAAAATAAAGCCAAGCAAGGCCCCCAGCTATATCAGCAGTTACACAGTTAAATGGAAAATGTCATGCAAAAGCCAAGGAATCATACTACTCTAGCTAACAAGAAAAAAATCTCAAACATCCCCCAAAAGTTCTAGACAATGATCGTTAAGTTTATTTAGATCCAAATACCCAGCCACACCTACTCCATAACTAATCTCCAAACATCATAGCATGTAAGTTCAATGTACATTATATAAATATAGCCATCTCCCTCATACATTCCTCACTTATAACTGCTAACAGCTAATTACGCCACCACAAACTCAGGTGCAATCTGCATCTGCAGACTACCAACAAGAATTACAAAACTATTACTGAAATGAAGCCTGTCTCCATTACTTGTGATATCCTCAACTCAGAATGTCTTTGTCTTGCTCACAGGTCAATATCCACCCAGTGATAATTCATGTAAATGACTAATAACTGAAATTTATATCCCAAAACTCTTGAGAACAGTGCGTGCCATTCACAATCAAAAAGGAAGAACTTTTCTGCAATCTGCCAGGTGTAGAATAATGGCTATGCTAATTCTGCTCTCAAAAATACTTGAAATATATGCCAATGTCAAACTACTAGATAAGACAAAAAATAACTATGCATCAAATGTCAACATACATTTAGACCAAATTGTAGCCAAAAAAACATCATTACAAGCCTTCAATTAAGCTAAATCTAAGACAACCCCCCACTTTAATATTTCTGGACTTACAAATACATTTGTCACTGTCTCACATCCAATACTCATACAAAGACTCTTTGAAATAAGAACACTGAACAGTAGTTTGTACAAAACAGAATTAATATGCTGGAGTAAATCCCTGTAAAATCCATTGCCAAGAGTGATATCACAAAAAACTATATCATTACTCTTCTTTTCAAAATATTCATAAATAACATGCAGTCTATCACAGATACTGCTTACCTTATGCAGTGCATAGATTACTATAGCAATAACTGACAAAGTGGCTGGGGTATATTGAAGATTTTGGTTGGTGTGGCTTAATCACAGGGGTGAAGCCCGAGTAATTAAACAAAGCCAATCATGGGTAAATCTTCAATATACTATGACACAGAGTCGGTTATTGCTTTTATACAACGACATTATTTAAGAAAACATGACTTACTTTTCTTAAATAATGTCTGTATAACAGTGCTGTGGTGTTCTTCCACCCTGTTTTCTGATTCTGCTCTTTGAGGAAGTACTGCACATGCATGGGACTTGTCTTCCCACACTTACGCAGTACATCACTGGTTTAGCAAGAGGAATGGAGAAAGGATGATCTCCATTGCTATTTGTTTTTTTTTTTTTTGAAAGGAAAAAAAAAGTGTAACCTCCTGACAGTTTAGAGTTATGAGAGTGACAGGAAAATAAAAGGAAAATCAAGTATGTTTTAGTTTGTAGAACATACACGATTCCTCTATTTTCTGTGGTCTCACGTGTACCTCTCGATCTTTTATTTAAAAAAAATGTGAATATGTGCACATTGTCTGAAGGAAAGAAAGTCTGAAACTGAAATGCCTGTCATTATTTAGTGACTTTGTTTCTCAGTGAATTGTCAGAAAAAAATGTTATGAGTAGCGAAGTCACTAAATGATGACATGCATTTCAGTTTCAGAATTTCTTTCACTCAGACTAATAATAATAGAAATAAAAGTCTGACTACTCAATGATACTTCAGTGGCCAGGCTTTTATTGCTGGTATATTCCCGATTTACAACTGGCACGCTGGTTGGGCTGACCAATCAATGTGCTCCTTTTTGAATGTTAATGGCCAGTCATTGTATAATACTTTTCTATGTTCGTCCACATCCCTAAAGTATAGTCATAATTTTCATAAGTAAGTGTAAGTGACAAACCTTTGGAGATGGATATACCTGCTTTACCATATGCAATATCAAATTATACAGTTTGATGCAAACAATGTGTTGTACTTGAATTTTTATATTGTTAAGGGCAGTCCAGTTAATATTTTTTCAGATCTGGAAATCCCTGTCATGACATTATGAAAGACTGAACTCACAATGCCTCACTTTCTAAACTGCTATCTGTCTGTCTATCTATCTATCTATCTATCTATCTATCTATCTATCTATCTATCTATCTATCTATCTATCTATCCTACTGAACTTCCATGATAAATGAATCAGTAGAAGTTTTTTTTTGTTTCCTAGAAATACAGATTGTCACCTAATTCATATTGAAAATTAATACATGATGGGCTAGTAATGGGCCCACATTGGAAGTAAAAAATGCATCTCTAAAGACATATGCTGTCCTTTTTGCCCATAATGCTTTGCATTCATATGCAAATCATTGCTCAGTATAGACTATGGCATCATTTTGTGGGTATTGTTATGGAGAAAAACTGACTAAACAATGAAACTAAAAATATAAAACAACACACTATATGTTCCTTTTTTCACAACATCCTGCATAATTTTAATTCTAAAACAAAAACACTTCTGAAAGTGACCAAGATGCTCTAAGTAAACTTATTAGAGACTTACAACTATGCTGTCAAGCACAGAATAGAAAATAGTTTACTCAATGTATCTATCTATTAAATGCTAACGAAAGAATATTAATTATGTTCTATTTCTCAGTTATCATGGTATCAATATGCAATAATCCATCATCTTGACTAAAAATAATACTAACACTGAGCTAGTTTTCCAAGCTAAACTACTTGTTATAACCATGGATGAAGTACTGAAATTTGACAAATGGAGTGAAAACATCAGTCAGAAACAGTTAAAAGCTCATTCAGCTTAGTAGTGACATATTGTACCATACAAAACAATCAAGATTCATGAGAGTACTGGCATACCTACTACCATTTCTCTTATATGCTTCTTTTATACAATTAAGACACAGTTAAGCCAAACATCTAAACTGAAACAGACCAGAAATTGGGGGGGGGGGGTCGGGTAAGTAAAATATTAGAATTGTGCAAATGGAATATTTTAATATGAACATTTATCAATAAATGCACGTACTATTCTTCTGATAAGTACATTTGGGATTAGGAAAAAACTCAAAGCTATTGCAAGTTAAGGCAGATGAGACCCTTGTTTAACGTTTCATCTGAAGATGATACTTGAGGAGTGTAGAATTTAGTTTGCACAGTGAAGTTAATGCACTAAGTAAGGGATGAAACCCACAATCTTCTTATCCTTTCAGACAAGAGGTGAGAGTGGTTCCTGCTGAAGCACTAACCCTAAATGGTGTATGATGCACTACATAAATGAAAAACTCATCAAAAACATTCTCACTGACGCAACTAAAACTACACTTGCCACTAATTATCTCCTCCCCTCACGTCTTTAAGGTACTCCCATCCTCACTTACCTGCAGGCTTAAAAAAAAACTAAAAGTTGTACAATGTTATAACAAAGTTCTAAATTTGCAGCAAAACCCCTTTCAAAACCCTCAACTGTATACCACTAAAAAGCCTAAATTCATTAGAACTGTCTCATCAACTAACATATATACAGCTTTTTACCACCTATAAAATTATCCAGTATTCATCTTCTGGTCCAGCACTAAAAACCATTCTACACAACTATGTTCCCAGTCGGTCATTCCAATCCATTGACCAAAAACTCCTGTCTGTCTACAAACCTATCAAATCTGCAGGGTATCATCTATACTCATATAAGGTTGCTAAGGCCTGTGACTCCTTACCTGTATCTATCAGGTCAATCCACCCCCCCCCCAGTCTTTCAAAACCACTCTGAAAGACTTCCTAAATAAAAGCTGGCTCTGTTATTGCTCAAAACCAAAATAATTCATTCCTTATAACTCATTACTCTCCCTTCTTCACTTACTTCCTTACTTCTATCAAATTCTCTTCACTGACTTTCTCTCTAAGTATACCATAAACCTGCTTTTCCCTCAATTCATGTAGCAAATCCTGTTTGTATTAGACTAAATTACCTTTAATTTCTCCATGAACTGTATAAAATTTGTCTAAATATTAAATGATTGTCATATAATATGTATAGATTCTTAACCAATATTTTCATATTAAATGTATATTTTTTTTATAATTATTTAAACTTTATGTGTTTTGTTTTATTTTTTGAAGACTGTAAAATTATGTGTTCTTAAAATGTTTTGCAATAATTTGGAGCTTTTCTCCCCAGGCCTTCTATGAAAATAGGCTTCTACCCAGTCGGACTTTACAGGTAATCAAATGTCAATAAATAAATAATAAATTTAGTTTCCTTTAGCTTGATTCCTAATTCTGAAAATTATATTTTGCATACTTTTTATAGTCTTAATATTAGCATATTGACCGAATCTGAGATCTGGTAGGTTAACAATATGTGGCAAACAGATGTTGCTTCATGCATGTGATGGGAGTCATTCTAAATGTCCTGTGTCTGAGGGATTTGCCCAGTAACACCAATTTACCTCTTGCTGTCTGTCAATGCAATAAACACAAGTTTGTCAATGTGAAGAGGTATTACTGAGTGCAAGTTTTGCTTTGTCAGTGGTCATTATCTCAGCATGAAAACATCAGACCTTAAATAGCAGGCTTTCTATCTATTTCTAAATGACAAACACTGCATAACTTATTAGACATCTTACTAAATCTAAGGCAGTTTCTCCTGGGGTGGGATATACTAGGGAAAGTAATACGTTATAGGTTCATAGGTGTTTACTAGGCTAACGACCACAAGGGCTTTTTAAGCCTAGCCATGCATCCCAAATCTCTGACAAGTTCTGATACCCTTAAGTGTAAGCAAGGGCTTGGGAGATGAAACATTTGCAAGCAGGGTCCTTGGAGATGAACCATTTACAGGATGCCTGAGCCTATTAGAGACATAGGTGCCAAACCAGGGATAAATTTCCTGTTTCCCATCCAACTGTCCAAGTTACACATGAATTGGGATGGGGGGAACTCTGCTTCTGGGGAGCGTGTTCCAGAGACAGGGTAATCTCTGGGATACATACCTGTCTCTCCAGCAGGTCCTATTTATATCACAGGCATTGTTTTCCCCAAATCTATGGTTTGGGGCAAACAATTGAGTATATTAGAGATTTAAAACATTCCTGGACTTCATTCCTTTTTAAATTAATTATTTGATATTTATTTTGCACACCCTATTAAATATTATTTGTTTTGTCAAGCGACTATATGATAACTACATTGGTTTAACAGTTAAGAAAATATTAGTACAGACATTTTCTATGCATTGGACAATAATTTAACAAATTATGATGTTTGCAAAAATGGCTTTGGGTGCAGTAAGGCACAGAAAAAATATGTGAATAAACAAAAGAGTAACTGTAGCCAAACTTACATGAACCAACAAAGTTTATTAAAGGACTAAAAATGTAAGTGCTTTCACGATAGTTAATATCGCTTCATTAGACCAGGGACTAAAAATGTAGGTGCTTTCATGATAGTTAATATCGCTTCATCAGACTGGTTTGATGAAGCGATGTTAACTATCGTGAAAATGCTTACATTTTTAGTCCTTTAATAAACTTTGTTGGTTTGTGTAAGTTCGGCTACAGTTACTCTTTTGTTTAATTTATGATGTTTGTCTGATAATTAAATTTAATTAGTCAGTGACACTCTATTGTTTTGTTTTAAGGGTTGATGTAGAATCTAATTAGTCTGTGTACCAGTGCAAGCTTTATAAAGTGGTATGTCTGACTGAAACCACAGAGGTTTATATAATTGAGTAAAGAGATTCAGTTTCTTGTTAGGAGATTGATTCTGCAATAGGGAAATGACATGGCTGGCTGTTAAGGCAAAAGCAGCAGTTACTTTTAGTGCATGTTTGGTGATTTAGAGTTTGAATGTTAACATAATGGGGTCATGCTTTCCAAAAAAATATGACAGTTAACAGTTTGTAAGGATGGTGGTACAAATAAGGAAATGCAACATTATTCCTGCAGAATAAGTCATTGAAGAATCAGCCTATTAGATAGAGTACATGGACAAATTAAATTTACGCTATCCTTTAAGTGAGTTATTTCTTTATATATATATATATATATATATATATATATATATATATATATATATATATATATATATATGGGTCTATATTAGAAGACCGAATGTTTAGGTGATCGAACACCTAAACATCGATCTTCTAATATCGAAAGCAAAAAAAGGCAAATGGCTGATTAACGCAGAGAAAGATATTCCTTGGCCGTTCGCTGGAGTTTGCTATTTCCCTACTGATGAGCGATCTCGGAGTTAGTATATTTAGTTAGGGGGTGTGGGGGTGAAGCCCCCCACATGATTTAGATGTTAAGTAATGTTTTTTGTGTTGTAGCCAAGGGATGTGTGCGGTTCGATATTAGAAGATCGATGTTTAGGTCTTCTAACATATATATATATATATATATATATATATATATATATATATATATATATATATATATATATATATATATATATATATATATATATATATATATATATATAGAGAGAGAGAGAGAGATAGATAAACAGGCTAAGGCCAAGGTACTATGCAGACTAAAACCAAGGCACCTTAAAGTATTTAAATAGTAATGTTCTTTTCAGAATTTTCTTATATTATAATCTGAATACCATTTATTTAAGTAATTTGAGTTGTTCAAAAGTTTTTTTTTTTATAAATTAAGAACTGTATGAAATTTATTTATAGGAGTTTGTTCTCACATTATATGAGCTATTTTTGATATCTTACTAGCATATTTTTATTTTGACTAGATATGATGAAAAATGTGATTTGAACTCCACTGATTGGCAAGCATGAAATAAAGAAGACAAGGAAGGCAGTCCCGTGGTCAGGTACGTATCTGACAATGATACGTTGACAAAGTGACCTAAATGGCCGAGTTGGACACATTTTATATTTCTATGGCATATACCAGATTACTTTGAATCATGTTCATGATTTAAAACAATAATCTATCTTTCTATCTATCTAGCTAATCTATCCGTTCAAACAATGTTGAGGTAGTACAGTTGTGCAAGATGCATCTTCAGTGGAGTGTTGTGGACAAAAGCTCCAATTTCAATAAATGCATTAAATATCCAATAATTGGATTGTGAAAAAAAAACAGTTGTGGGAGATATATAATTTGTTGAACAGTTAGACAACACTGGCATTTTTATACTGTGACATAGAGAATGAGTAACTATAATCAAGAACCCAAATATAATTTTGCACACTTCAAGGATATAATGGATGTACTTGTAAAGGTAGACAGAGACTTTACTGGCAATAGACATGTACTGGTATGAATACAAATACATTTTTCCTGTAAAATAATATGACAATGAATATATGTAATTACTCTATAATGCAAAAGACCTCTTAAAGAGTATATACTAATAAAATATAAAACTGGATGGAAAGGAAAACAGGTCTAAGGCAGACAGGCAGAGAAACAGACTAAGGTAGATTCAGAGATTGCTAGGAGAGGCTTTAAAAAAAAGAAACTAATTAGGAATGGGAAACAGAAAATGTAGGAAAAAAAGAGTACACAAGACAGGCCTAAAGTAGAGTGAAAAGAAAAAAAGAGATGAAGGGGAACATGGTTTGATGTTACTTAGAGAGAGACGGGTGAGAGAAAGAGGTGATGAAGTGATGGGTAGGGTCAGATGTATGACTGGGATAGTATAAGAGCATAAGAAGAATTAGTGGAAGGAGAGACAAGGTACGTAGATAAAAGAGAAGCTAACAAATAAAGAGATAAATGGGTGCCGTGGGACAGTTGTTTCATTAGTCGATGAAAATGTAAACATTAATTTACACTCGCATAACACTTCAGGTTTTTTTTTGCTAGGCAGATCTTTACCATAGATATGAAGTGTCTGAACTGGTGAACTTCCATGTGGGAAAGATGTTAGGTCACTCTAGACTGGACACACAAAGGTAAAATCATATGTGGACTGAATTAGATTAAAAATCCTGTTGTGTTACCTCATGTTGCATACTTACTGCATAATATGAAGGAGACTAGCAGAGAACCTTGTGAAACATCTTGTGAGACAGAAAAAGTAGGAGGTGATTGCTTTGTCACTGACAAAAAGCTTATGTACTATATAGTGTAGGAGAGTTCAACATGGCATGCTGAGACAATTAAGCTGTGGTTATCAGATGGAAGCTTCAGGGCCTTAGATATGTCTGTGAATAAGGCACCAACATGAATCTTCAAATAAATAAACTGCCAACACCATTGCCTGCCCTGTGAGCCCAGAGCTATTTGTCTGAAAACTAAGTCTTCATTCTTTTGTAATTTATTTGTCTCTAAGACAGTTTCCTTTTAAATTCCTTAGTCCAAACATACACCTTTTTGTCTGTGTTCCTTTGTGCACCTTGATAAAGTGGCATTTACATTTCTTTAGTTTCCTTTTGTCTTCAAGGTATGGCCAACTTAGTTTTTAGTTTATCCTTTGTCCAAACTGTAATTCTTTAAAAGGCCATTAACAAATGTTCTTTCTAGACAAATAGCTTCAAAAGACTATCTTTTTACCATTCTGCCTTCACAAAAGACTGCAAGCACTCACCAAAATTTAGCATATCCAAGCAGCGTATCTCTTGTGTGAGTTCTTTTCCTTTTTTAAACCATTAAATGTCATGGCAAATCTTAAATATTAATTCAGGAAAAACAAAATACTGTATCCCAGATCACAGAAGCTTACTACTGTCAGAAGTGCAGAACATGTTTTCTACAAAAGACCCCCAGCATATCATCTATTGTTAAGCCACATCTGTTTTTCTCTGCATACACTAAATATAAGAATAAATATTGTGTGCATCCAACAGTTTAAAACAGAGGTTCAAGTATTTAAAATTACCTTAATATATTTGTATTTTTAAGTCACATTGGTACTGCACAAGTCAGGACTGTGTTCCTCTTCATGGGTTCCCAGAAACTTCTGGTTTCAACAATACACGGCACACATACCTCAAACATTTACAGGCTGAGAGACACAGGTCTTGTATTGTACACTCAAAGTAATATGCTTGAATCCTCTCTCATATGACTTAGTTTACCCGTACATTGAGACTAGAAACTTCAACAATTTTCTTTATTTCAGTTATGAGACAATTCTGAAGAATGACAAACTTTTGTATTGTTGTCAATAGAGGCATTGTTACTCTCCGGTTTCATGTAATGTTGATTAGGGTTTGGAAAAGGGACGATGTGAATTTAGTAGGTAAACCAGAGTTTTATTTATTTGTTTTTTTAATGGATGTGTAGACTACACCTGTGGTCCAGATTGCAGATAGCTTTCTTTAAATTGAGTGTAGATCATTGCTGAAATGGTCACCTAATAGTGTCACAGTATGACAGAGGTAACACTGGAGAAAGACAGCCAGGTATCATGGTATATACATTCAGATGGGAGGCATGTTAGTGAAAGCCAAAATAAATGCAATAGGATGATGCCTCCTCATGCCTTAAATAACTGCCCAGTATCTGTATGAAGGGCAGGGTGAAGAAGCTTACCATCAGTGATTGGATAAATCACTATCACTAATCTGATTTAATAGATGTGCTTGGAGGAAAAAAAAACACATCATGGGTAGATGTGGAGGGTTTTAGTAAGCTCAAAATAAGTCTATCAGAGAGATAATGATCAGTGACACACAGTGGAGAATCTTTGTTTATGCAGCCTTCCCACCTTTCAATATGCCTATCACTTTTGTCTGTTTTTTTTTTCTGTTATCCAACACATATCTGATTAACTTCTCTGTATCACCAGAGACTTTGCTGGTTGAGTGAGAATCCCTTTTGCTTTTGTTAAGTGCTCTTAAACAAATGCATAATGTACATTAATTGGCAGTAGAGTACAAGCTCCTCTGGACATATGATGAAGGCTGGTATGATTCCATTACTAGACAAAGGTCACATGACAAAACGTTTAAACAATACTCTAATGCTTTGCAAACTAGATACATGTACACACCTAACTCCAAGCAGCAACTCAGAATCGGTGGTTATATTTTACATTTTAGAAGCATAGTGTGTAGGTACAGAAGAATGACCACATAATAACAAACATGGTACAGCTACTTCTATATCTCAGAAACCTTTATCTTCCATTTTACATCTAGAGGAACCATTTTTGCATCCTTTTTGAGACTGCAGCAGGCTGTATCTGTGAGCATTGAGGGTACACCTTTTTCACTAACATATTTGCAGGGCATCCTGTACACATTAACAAATACTCAGAATGAGTGATGAGGCAAGCAACAAATTATATGTGGCACGTCAGACCCTCATATTTAGCGTTTCATTTGCATTTCATACAGTTTTTATTTGCTCATTTCTCCAGTTCTGTTTTTTTTTAATCACTACTCTTGTAACACAGACGAAAGGAAATGTAGGAAACCGTGTGCTTAAATAAGGTCTGTATTGACTTGAGGCAGAGTAGCCCTCTGTAAACTATATAGTCTATAACCTCGCTAGTAAATTATTAGCATATACAGCTTAAAAGAAAGGTTCTTATTAGACTGCAAAATTAAACTGTGTACTCTTGATTACTGGCTCCAAGTCAGAGAAGTAACAATGTCATTTATGCCTGTTTCCTGACAGCATGAAGATGAGATGTTTCATTAATGGAACCTTTTCTTTGATATTTTGTCTTTTCTCCTTGAGCAAACATATACACACCATGCCTGTACATTATGAACTTGGAGTTCAGCTGTTTCAGCACAAGTGCTAACAATCTAGTTTCAAATACATTTCGTTTAAAGAGAATGCCACAGGTTTGTCTTTAATTAAAGGGTCTTCATGAATGTGACCTCTGGTACAGAAGGCCCTCTGACATTATGACATCTAGTTTAACAATAGTTCCTGCTGGACACTGCTAGAATCCTAGGGCAGTAAACCTTTTTCCCCTTGTCATCAAAGAAGCTCAGCAGTATTGCTGTGATGTTAGCTATGGATGTTAACTTCCTGCCCGCAAGGAAGTACTGCACATGATGTCTGCCTCTAAGCTATGTTTGCCTCTGAGAACATTGATTTAAAACAGCTGTCTTTTCTAACCTTGCTCTCTTTCCACTAATGCGACTCAGTGTTCCACATTATCTTTTGCATTAATAATTGTCAGCATCTAAAAATTGAATCAAAGTCTTCAGCATAAATACTTTCTCATCAGCTTGATGTTTGTACATTTTAGGACTGGTGGGAGGGACACTACTAAGAACTCCCCACTGGTCATTCTTAAAAATCACTGTCACATATACAGGTTTTTCTTATAGTGTCACAAACCATTATGATAAAATCTGATGACACTTCTGTGAGTTAACTTAATCTCATCTAATCCTGCAAGCATGCTTATTTTTATAATATTCTAACAAAAAATAAATTCATATTTCCATCTTAATTAATTTGTTTTATTACAGAGTACTGCTATTTGGCAAATCATGTCTATTTCAGGCAAAGCCTGTGAAAGCAAAAAGACAAGAGCCATATCAAAATGATGCAGAGTAAAGTGGATAATCATAAGAAAAAAAGGCTGTATTAAAAGGGAATTTCACACTGCATCCAAAAATCAGAAGATCGAGCAGAACGTACCAAACAGGGAACTAACTGAAATTTGATACAAAGAAGGCAAACGACAGATGGAAACATTTGAATGGTAACACCATCCCCCAGCTCTTATCATATGGGGTGCTGTCTTACCAACTCCTACATGAAGAATGTAGGGAGACATGCACCTCTGAAAAAATGGAAATGTTTTTTTGTGTCAGCTCTGTGGTAACTGACGTGGTGTTCAATCTTCTGTGCTATGGCATGGTGACACCTATGAAATAAGGATCAAAGTTAAGGATAATGAGGAACAAAGGCCCTAAACCAGGGGTGCTTTTTAAAATATTGGCAATAGTGACTTAGAAAATGAGAGAAACTAAGGATTTGTTTAAACTGCTTTCCTGAAAATTACAAAGTATCTACTATATTGTCTGACACTGTTTGTCAGCTGTAATATTATTTCTTCACAAAAGCTCAAATTTCTGGAGGGACTGAGTAAAATTTGAAGGAAAATCAGGTATATTCCTCATAATCAGCTACAGATGAATGGTATAGGAGATGCTAAAACCTATATAAACTAAGTACAGTATATGGTAAAATAATGTAGTATTACATGAACATGGTATGGTTTCTAACAATTGATTTAACTGCTCAGGATGCAGATAAGCATGTTTCTGGAGAACAGTCTTCTGCACAGAAGGAAATGGTAATTTAAATAAAAAAATTGAATGTTCTAAAACATAAATATTAAGAAACCTATACAAGGAGATATGCAGGTCAACTATAATGCTAGGGCTGTCGGCTACATAAGAAAAAAAAAATATGTGTGTATATATATATATATATATATATATATATATATATATATATATATATATATATATAACATATATACACACATATATATAAAATATATACACACAACACTTCATTGGAAGACTAATAATGCTGTATGACCTAACATAACTAGGTGATACACTAAGGTTTAAACAAAAAGCATTTGCACAGGAAAAAATGCACAAGGGAAAAAAGCAGATAACTGTTCAGTTTAGATATATGTATTACATGTAACGTTATGTACTTTATAACAGAGCACAAGCTCTCTAGTCAAAAAACACACCCCAACCTATGTCTCAAGAAGAGCCTTCACTGAAATGCTGGAGACTATAGCTCATACTGAAGAGGAAAGGGTAAGCTGTGAGGGCATACTGGATGCCTCTGACATTAATACAGCACTTGGTGTACTCTTTCTTATTCTAACTCCTATACTGAACAGATTGTGCCAGTCTATGCAAAGAAGACTGAGGACAAATAAATGCCCATGGATAACACCCATGATTAAACAAAAGCTTAGAAGGAAGATGTTGCATGGTTGAGAAGGATGAGATTGTAGAATCTGATCACTACTAGGAATTCCTTCCTCACAGAGGGGAGACCTGGATGGCCCCAAGCACAATTTAATCTAGTTATTCTAGAAGAAATGGTTGATTCTAAGGCAAACCCAACGTTCACTAAATTGTTAGCATCATGACTAAGTTGTAAACAAGTTAAGAATGAAATGATTTTTTCAGAATAAAACCAATTTTTCAAATACTTTAATGGGGAATATTTTAACGTTTGAAAATATTGATCCAAGCCTCATATTCCTTCCCTTATAATCTGACCCATATGACATTTCAGAAGGTATTTTTTGCTTCTAATGTAGGAAAATATCAGTGGGATCTGTTGAAGTAGATACCAAACCAAAAAATAAATAAATGAATAAATAAAAACTAACTGCAATACCTCTCTAACAGTTCTGTATTACTTTTGTCATAAGTGGTTAGGGCTGACTATTGCAAAAACTGTCATCTCTCTCTCTCTCTCTCTCTCATGGCAATGTAGAGGTCCCTGCCCATTTTAAACATGATGTTTATTTATACACTACCTATAGTGTCATCTGCAAAAGTCTGTCCAGGATTTCAGGCCAAAATTGACCTCAAGATCCTAAGCTAAATGACTGGAAAATTATGTATATTGGCAGTTGTCAGAGTGTGCAAACAAGTATCATCTTTTAACCCATTATTAGTATGATTTTTGAAGGTGGTTCAATCCAGTTTCTGTTATCTGTTACATTATTTATTTATTTATTTATTTTCACTTTATTGACTGGATTAGTAAAATTTGGTCAACAGTCCTTTTTAGTGGCGACACAATGTAATATATGTTATTGGCACTGCCTTCTCTAATTTGGACAATGGGTTTACTTGTGAGCACTGTTTTTGTGGATTTAAAAAGACTAAATCTGTAACTCCTAATTAGATTTTACCCATACCTGAATGCTTGAGCCTGGAGAAAGGTTCAAAGAGATAGTTTAAGTATTACATAAACAGCAGGACAATTAATGTTGTGATGTATAAGTGTATCTCATACGCTGGCATGTCCACACCTGTTATCATAAGTGCCCTAGAAAGGTTTAGTGATGCCGGTGATATGGTTTCATATAAGGCCTTTTGTTGCTGCCACTTTTTATTAATGATTTGGCCTTGTCACTTCCTAACCTGAACATATTGTTACAACAAGATTCTGTGATTTTATTCAAAGCTGTCAAAACTATTATCAAGGTAAAAATGAACCTACAGAATGAGGTAAATAAGCTATGGTACTGACTCTCAGATAATAATCTTGCTGTGAATTTAAAACACCCACATACATGTACATACATACACACACACACACACACACACACACACACACACACACACACACACACACACACACAAACACACACATCAATTATCATAAGCACCCTAGGAAGGTTTAGTGATGCTGCTTATATGAATTGAGTAATCCAATAGTTAGGGTTATGCAGTACAAAAAATGGGAGTATGGCCCCAATGGCTCTTGCTTCGTGGGTTGTAAGCCCAGTGATCCCTATAGTTATAATCCAAATGGCAAGTCAAAACCACCTTCTCCACCAAGTAGGGGTGACTCACCAATGGTCACTCAATGCCACCTTTCTTGCAGTGCCCCCTCCAGCACATGCCATGAATCAACAGCTATCTGTGCTGAATTCCGTGTTCCACCCATCTGTGCCGTAGAAGCCTAATGGGAATTATTTACATACTTCTTAGTATAATTTTGATTGTACTTATTCATCACATGCTAATGTGTGTCACTCCAGTGAATGTTATTTACGTTCTGCCATTTCCTATTCTGATTTTATGAAATATTATGTTTTCCTTTGTGCTTTGGCTCAGCTTATAGCTGAGATGAATCTTCAGAGTAGCCCTTCTACACCGATAACAAACCCATGATAATGTAACATAGTATGAAGACTACAGTAATACATTATATATGTAATAGTACAATAGGTATATATATATATATATATATATATATATATATATATATATATATATATATATATATATATATATATATATAAAAACATAAAATGAGGCAAAAAACAGGAATATTAGAAACAGCTAGAATGGTTCTGATATGCAGGTGAAGACATCTTAAAGGATTTGAAAATGCACAGAAAAGAACATGGAAACTTCAAATGAAGAAAAAAACCCAGCAAGTAGCACAAGAGTTCTGCACCAAATGCTTCACAAAAAATAGAGAGAGTATAGTGTGTAGGGGTAAGTCTGCCTAAAGGGAGTGAGACAATTATTATTCAGTCTGCAGCAAGTAAAAGAAAAGCAGCATATTTCAACAGAACAGTGAGGTACTTAAATGAACTAATTCAGAGGGTCTGGTAAATCTTTGTCTATTTATAGGTTCAAATGATTGCTTTGAGACCAGCAAATATGTTCAATGTGGGCCAAAAGGAAGAACATTTTGTCAGAATATCTAGCTAAGACTGGTAAAAATTGCAGATCCATGTCCTTTTGTTAACTAACAAGCAGGGATTGTCCTTTTTTCCATGCTGATTGTGGGTATAGTGCTACATAACAATGCAGTGGATACATTACCTCACAAATTCTATCAGGCTTCAGTTGCATGACAGTAAAAAGAGCAAATGTAGTATACATGCATATGCCTAATGCTTTGCTATATTATTACAATCCTATTTCAGTGTAAGATAAATCAACATCTGCAGAATTGCCAGAGGCAATCTACAAAGATTTGAAACATTAGTCATTTGCAAAATTATTTATTTGAGTGGTTATGCAATAAAAGGGGTGGGGCTGAAGTTGCATGCCCTTATCCTGGAGCCCAGCCCAGAGCACACTGAGTAATTTTCAAAAGAATTTAGCAAATGTTTATTTTCCATAAGAAATCAAAGTGATTCTGACCAGGTTCATTAGAAATATTAGCTGCTGGTGGTGTTAAGATGACAAAGACATTAACATACAGCAAAATATTAATGTTTTCAGTGACAGGTACCAGCCAAAGGACAGAACAAGGATGCTATTGTGCAGAAACATTTGCAAATAGAATAACCTGAATTAAGCTAACAGACATCAGCTGCTAAGTTAGGGAACAATATAAGTACTTGTAAACCCAGAAAAACAAGGTTATGAAAAAGCAGGTTATTATTGATATAAAAAAAATCAGATGTATGTGTTAGGTTAATGAATATAATCTCTGCAATTCATGAAGAATCATGTAGTAGGTTAATGAATATAATCTCTGCGATTCATGAAGAACCATGTAGTCTATGGGCAAAGCTTATGTGATGTTTACACGTTAACATGATGAGCAGCAGGGCTAATCACATATGCATGATGCTCATCACTCTTACATGAATACAAGCATGTTTCTGTGGCCAGCAACAGTGTTGGCAGCAATGTACTGAATGCAATGTGCACAGAAATCAAAGGGATTTATATAGAAATATGTAAGAGGGGAGGGCAAATGTTGAAAGTGTGGTAAGATAATTGATTTAAAGTTGCTTATGTCAGAAAGACAAAATTACAAGATATGCATGTCATAATAATTAAATGTGGTCACACTTCCTAAGCAAATATAGATAAATAAAAGCAGACGTGATATTGCAGAATGAACATTGTAACAAGAGATATGAATGTCATTAGCATACTGAGTTGAGATGATGGTTAGCAAGGACAATACATACATTATGGAATATTTGCATAGTGTGCATTTCATCAATATAACATTTTAGAATATATGAATGACACAGAAGCCATACTCTCCTTTTGCAAAAATCTAACCCATGTCATCAGTGTTATCACTGAGTTGTGCATTAACTGGGATTGGTACAGAAATAGGTATAACACACATAGGAGGAGAATTATCCTTGAAGGGAATTATGCTGTTTAATATTCTAATGGTTATGCATCCCATAGGTAGGTGTGTGTGTGTGTGTGTGTGTGTGTGTGTGTGTGTGTGTGTGTGGTGCAACAAATGTGGAAGCAGAGTGTGACATACATAATACCCTTGCATAAGGCACTCCTGCCTGACAAAGTTATTGTGCAGACAGATAAGAACAGATGTAAATGCCACACTATGATGCAATGTATTCCACAGAGCTGTGTATTGCTGACATCTGCCACAGGAGGTAGCAATGGATATTGTCATAAACAAGTGAAATTAATGTGTGAATTAATAAACTGTCCCTGATAAAGGATGTCATATCATCATGTCATATTGATGACAATTAAATAAGTATGCTTATATGCACACAGTTGTGATCAGTCCTATACCAATGCTCCGTGGTCAAGGATGTTTTTTCTGTACACATACCACCCAAGAACTGCAGCACACTCATGTATACCACAGTACTCAATGCATGTGCCACAGTAACACTCTTACTGTGACACTGGCAGAACAAATGTCTACTGCCATGAAATCCAAAGCTATGTTCACATGTGTTTGTACAACATATCAAGGGATGTCTGATGTGATGTAATGGTTATTGGTTGATGTCAGTACATTCGCACAAAATCATTCCATATGCTAGAAATGCACATCAAGTTGTACAACTCCTCCAACTAACAATACGGCTACTAATCACATATGCCACAGTGGAACTGTTATCACAGCTGTTGAACTACACCTATGTTAAGTCATTCAATTGGCTGTGCTTTATTTGCCCATAATGTTTATCTGCTAAAATGGATGGAGGAAGTCTCTGCAGTGCTATACATACACAGTATAATTGGGGGGAGGAGTATGTCATTCCTGCAGAACAGTTAAGGACACAAATGCTTACTCAATGCTGGTTTGGAACATTTGCCTAAGTATTGAGAAAATCAACACCATACTGGGTCAATGAATGTGCCTTGGTATATGTGCATCGCCAGTTGCCATATGTGTTGCTGTCTGAAAGCATTCCATCATGTGTATGTATCAATGAATATGTGTCCCTCTAATTACTTACATATAATCTTTCTGTATGTCAGACAACATTGCCTGATGTTAGTTATACCCAAACACACCTGTGGCCTCTGCTGTTGTCACTATGATGGAAAAGCAACAATTATGTACAGTGTGGATATAATCCCATATTAGTATACATGCCTTACTTAGGCAGCAACATATACCACATCATCTCATGTCCTCAGTCTGATGGGGTGTCTTTCCCCAACTGGTATTGAAGGACAGTGTATTCAAATGACCCCTTCAGTCTTCAAAACAACCTTTCAAAAGGATATTTAAAATAAACTATTATAAGGGGAAAGAACACCTACACATGAAGATAGCACATGAGGGTGACAACACTGTTACACTAACTGTAAGCAGTGATGTCAGAATTTGAACTATATACTTAACATTAACTGTAAAATTTACATTAAATTTAACTTTCTTTTATTATTTTGGACTACCAGTGTGTAAAGTTTACAGTTTGTGTATCAGTTTTTTGTGATTTAGTATATACTTAACATCACAAGCTAATGACAATTTGTTGAAACACAAGCACAACTAAAAGTTTATTTTATAACTGTGACACTGCACATTACAATGGGTGACATCACCATTGTGTATAACCTCGATGTTTCCACTAAAACGTGGTTGCACAATGCAAGCACAAGCACATTGTATAGGTATACATCATATATTCATTTTCAGACTATTCTTCACAGTAAGAAGAAAAAGCACACACTCGTAGAAGACTCATCCCTGTATTTGAACTCTCTGTATATATACTGACACAATCTACATTAAATTATATCATAGGCATGCATCACAGAAGAAGTTTGACTGCATTTGAGACATTCTACATCTTTGAAGGTGTGACATCAGTTGTGTTATGCAAATGAGATATGTGTGAATAATTACTTCTACAGCTATGTGGGATAACAAATGTCGTCAATACTAACAGGATTAAGACATTCCTGCATTCATATGCATTCACACAAACACAGTCAGGAGAGTCTTACTGCTGTATTTGAACTCCCCACCTATCTACTGGCACAATCTACACACAAGTGTATAATACACATGCACCACAGGAGAAATCTAACTGTATGTGAACTACACTGCATCTTTGAATGGATGACACCAGCTATGCCATCAAAAGAAGATATGTGCGCAAAAATGACTTATTCAGTTATGTGGGATTCTACATTTTGTCAATTGTCAATACTAAGAGGTGTAAGACATTCCCATATCCATTTACGTTCACACACTCACAGAATCAGGAGAGTCACATTGCTGTAGTTGAACTCTCTACTTATCTATTGACAAATTTTAGATGCAAGTGTATTATAGGTACTTGCCACAGGAGAGGTCCAACTTTACTGGGATGAGAGTACATTATTCAAGTGATTACCTCATCAGTGTGTTGCAGACAGTATGTGCTTGCAGACAGAGTGAAAAGGGCATGTGGTATTGAGCTGACCATGCAAATGTTTCTTACCAGTAGGAGTCAAATTAGCACATCTGTTGAAATAATCCTCCACTGATGCTATGGAGCCACTACCAGATGCACACAAGTTACCTGTCATGAGATTAGAACCCCCTACCTATTTAGGTTACATAATCTAGAGGACACAGTACTTAATGCATGCAGTACTGCAGAAGTTGTACTTCTACAGTATGTGAGTACACTTTATAGAGGATGACATCAGCATTGTGCTGCAGAGAAGATGATGTTTGGGGAAGGGTCTGATATTGATGTAGACTCACTCTGCTGCATAAAGGTTTCTACAGATTACTATTGTAGTGAGGCCAGCAGTATGTAAGGTCATATTTACACAAGTCTTTACACAACCACATAAACACATGTACAAATTGACAGTTGTGAGATTAGAACCCCCTATCTAGCTAGTTACACAATCTGGAGGACACAGTACTTAACACAAGTACCACAAATGATGTCTGACTTCTACCGTGTGACAATATGGTATAGATAGCATTGGTTTCTCATTCTGTGTCAGAGAAGATATTGTGATGTTGAAGTTTTTTTGTAAAGAGGTATTTGTTGATATGAAGGATTTAAGTGCAGTCTTATGCTCAATAATACATACTGCTAGCTTAGGTCAGCTAAGCTGCCATTAATGTATATTGTAGAACTGAGAGTCACACGTACCTGTGTTGTGTATATGAGACACGCACACTTGTGAAACACAGGATGGAAAATGCAGCAGTCATGGATCATCAAGCTGATGATGGTATAAAACCTTAATGGATGCTAATGACATTAGCAATGTTATTAGCTCGTGTATGGACAATATATACAGTCAATACCGAACAATACTTAATGTTCCAATGCAGTAGGGCTAAGTAATGATGAAGTATGTGTGCCAAGGCTCTATGTGGTTCTATCTCATTTGCAAGTGTAGGTGCTGCAGTGCAGACCAAACTGTCCAAAATGAAGGGGTCAGTCAACCTCACAGTTCATTGCAGTTAACTTGAGCACATTAAGCAATTTCCATGTAATGAGGTAATACAGTCCAATAGTAATGCTTATTTTTGTTCAAAAGCTCTTCCTAAAGTGCAATGCTGAGAAAGTTACTTGTGTGGATGTTGGCAAAGTACTATCACATGCATGATTACACTTTAAAATTGGAATGGGAGGTAACCTTATTCAGTGGTGTTTAGTGGTGCTCCCTACCAACCTTTGCACAAATAAGAAGCAGGTAGAAAATATTGTGATTGTGATTAAATGTACAACAAATCTGTCTGATGCTTAGCATATATACACTTTGCATGTTGGGGAGTCTACCTTTCACATGTTATGGCCAAAGCTTAATTCAAAAATGAGTTCTTGCGCTGGCATTCCCTGTTCATGTGACATTAAGGGGCAAACAAATAGGGAAGGAAAAAAGTGAAAACTTTAATTTCTTTATCCTTCTGTAGTGCAAACATGCTTTTTGGTGAGGCATGGCCGTCAGCACTCTGGACAGTACTGAGTTGAGAAAGTACACCTGTCACCTAACGTCTTATGTGACACAAGGTGTTAGCTCAGTGAGCTAAATGAAAAAGCAGAGTGGAAGCTGGCTTCAAGTCCAGTCTTCATATCATTTTACAAAGGGTGTCAGAATGTGAGTATCATAATTAATTCTGATCCTGTCTATAAGACTACATAGGAATGAGTACCCTAAATATGTTGATTGCCCAAATTGTGTCAGCAATTTCAATACAAACATTAGGTAGGCAGTAGTGTTCATGACATTTATATCAATTGTAGCCTCAGTTACACTTTACATGATATCCAGCAGCCTGATACATATGGAAGAGCAAGATTACCACAGTTTATTACCCTTAACACTTGAAATGTCATTTAGCATCATATGATACACCTGCTTGTTGCCAGAACTCATGCAAATGCTGAGGCCTACAACTGAAAAAAGGACGTTTGACAGATACATAGGCAACACATTCACAGGAAAGAGATTTAGAAAGACAGGTAGTAAGAGTTTTACCTAATACTGGATTTGAATCATCGTTAAGATGAAGAATTTAGTGTATAAGCTCGACCATTATCTCAAACACTCCACAAAGAAAATCCTACATTATAAATGTCAAAATCACACCATTGAAGGGACAGTAATGACCTATTCACCCAATAGGAGATATAGGTTTTATTCTTCAGAAAAGTAATAACAGTATGAAAATGCCATCAGATGAAATTTACATCCATAAGCATAATGAACAGTCAACAGCTCAAAATGGTGAGAGAGAGGGGATGAAGATAGAGACAGATTGGCAGACACATATGAAAGGGTGGCATTATGAGTCATTAATGCACATCTTTATGGTATGTCCTCATTATTCATCTGTCATGCTCTGTACCATTAACCTATGGCTCTGGAGATCAAGAATCTGTAGGACAGGTAAAACCTGATTAAGGCAGTAGTAGAATAAAGGAGGTTTACTAAATCTTCCTTACAGTCATGGATGTACTTGCAAATGCATTTAGCAACAGTATCCAAAATCAGTTCATTAAAGGTTGTTACTGGATAAAAATTAAGATGTATGTCATGGAACATATCATAGCAGTCTAACATCACAGTAAGAGATCATGTCATATAAATATGGAATAGAACCCTTGATGCTATGGCCATAAAGCAATCTTCAGACAAGTAATGTATGTCAGCACTCCACAGTAGAAGTTGTACTTTGTCACATCCAGTAGTCAAAGAACTGTTAGAGTAACTGTTGAAAAATAGTGCTTTCATTCTGCCTTTACTCTGTATTCTGATAGCACTGGATATTAAAGCACTTTGGTGCAATGATAGCTGGAGTACTGTAGGTGATGGCAACAACCGACCAGGTTTTGCCATTCATCACCACTCAGCATTGGTGCAAAACTCCATGCAAATGCTGTTGATAAACAAGTGAAGACTTTCTTATGGGCCAATTTCTGGCTATACGTGTTGTATGCAATTCTGTTTTTTTGACCAGATTAAACATGTGTAAAAAGGATTGATCAGAAAGTGCTAAAATGGGAGGGGGGCAAACAACGGGAGGACACAGGGGACAGAATAGAGGAATTTGGGAGAGAACCATAGCTGCCCTCTTTTTTACAACACAAATGGAGAAATGTACACAGAAGGTGCTGAATTCAGACTGCCACCACACCAAGGGTAGTTGACAACAACATAATAATGTTGTAGAGCCAATTGTACCAAATCAAGTGTGTCAAGAAGATACATAGGTGAAGTGGACTGCTATGTATGGGTCAAATTATTTTTTTGGAGGTACAGATACCCATTTTTTTTTTTATTTTCAAAGAGAGAGAAATGTTGGCGAAGGGGTTTAGGAATGTGAGGGTTGGGTAGGTAGGGTAGGTGAGGAAGTAGGTACACACATAGAGGACATACAAAATAGACAGGGATGGTGATGGAGCCAAAAGGTTAGGGGACACCATGACTGAGGATAAGTAGGAGACATCAGAAGTGCACTCACATCAAGCCTAAGAACAGTGAGAAACTAGTCTTCACTCTCAGAACTGTCATCAGTCATCAATATCTTGTGTCTTAGTTTCCTGTGTCAATTTTTGATATGGCATACTCTTGGCAACATGACAAATCACCTTTTCTCCAAGGCCAATTTGAGCACTGAAGCCACTTTCCATGATATCCTCCACCAGCCTTGTCAGATCTTGCCGGTGACAATATCAGCACCTCCACTACTACAACTCCTACAGAGTCTGGAGAGTTTGTGTGCACCAACTACCAGGGCAGCACCACCTGATGCAGATGGAGCAAGTAGGGCAGGGGTAGAGAGATATGTGGGACCCTGAATTACTGGGCATCAGTGCTGCAACCTGTGGAGGGATGGTATGCTGATCCACAGTGATCGGTCTATCTCTTTGTGCTGAATGTCATTTATTGTAAACAGAAATGAAGTTTCATAGGTTCATAGGTAGGTACTAGGCTATTGGCCCTAGGGCCTATACAAACCTAGCCAAAAAACTGCCCCGGCATTCACCACCCAAGAAAATTATTTTCCTGTGCCCGTGTCGAGAAGAGCCACAGAGGTGATCCCCGGGGTGAATTTCCTATTTCCCATCCAATCAAGATTTTTCTTGAAGAGTGCTAATGAGGAGCTTTGTTTGATATAGATAAGTAGTTTGTTCCAGATTATGGGAAGTCTCTGGGAGAGGAATCTATCCCTCCAGCATGTTCTGTTTATTGTGGTGACAAGGTTTAGGTCCCTAGAGCATGTAGCTTGGAGGGATTGACTTTTCTTTAAGTGGAACATGTCCAACAGCTCTGGGTTTGACATAGCTTTGTATGTTAGGCAGAGATCACCTCTGAGTAGGCGATATGCGATGGAGTAAAGCTGGAGTTTTTTGAGACGGTCTGCGTAGGGCATCTGTTTGAGGCTGGTAATCCTCTTTGTGAGGTATTTCTGTGGCCTTTCCAGTTGTTGTAGATGTCTTGTGAAGTACATACCAAAAGGGGCATTGTACTCTATAATGGGTCCAATGAGTGATGAGTAGAGGGGAACAATGACCTCTTTTTTCCTGGATGAGAAACCTTTTGTGATGAGGTGTGCCACATAGAAGGATTTCCTAACTACTGTGGTGATGTGATATCAAAGGAGAGACTACTGTCCACCTGTGGCCCAAGGTCTCTTATCACACTTTTGGTGTTAAGTAGACTACCACCTATATGGTAGCTCATGGGTACAGAGTTTCTACCAAAGGGGATGACAATGCACTTTTTGGCATTGAGCTTGAGTCCATGGCTTTGACACCATGCATCTGTCTCAGTGAGGCCCTTTTGTAGGATGTTCACATCGTTAGGAGTTTCAATTATGGCTCCTAGTTTGCAGTCATCTGCAAACTTCATTAGCCAAAGACTTTCTGTGTTAGTCTGTACTTTATAAAAGTAGATACAAAACAGGAGAGTACACAGGACTGAACCCTGTGGTACTCCACTTGTCACTGGTCTGAAGTCGGATTTGGAGTCTGCTACATTCATAGCATGGGTTCTGTCAGTGAGCCAGTTGGCAACCCATCTTGTGACATAGGGATTTATACCTTAGTGAGTTTTTCTGTAATTCCAGAGTGGGGGATGATGTCAAAAGCCTTGGTGAGATCTAGATAGGCTGTGTGAACCACCTTACCCTCATCTACGGCTTTGATGATTGCTTCAAATAAGTCAGTCAGGTTTAGGAGACATGATCTGCCTTTTACAAACCCAGATTTTTGAGATTACCATGTCTTTGTTTATAAATTCCATGATGATACATTCCATGGCCTTGCAGACCAGGCTTGTTAGGCTAATGAGGCAGTAGTTCCCAGGGTCCGTGGTGGCTCCCCCTTTGTGGAGTGGGATAGCCATCACTGTGCGCCATTCAGTGGGCACAAAGCCTGAGGTGAGGCTATGATTGAACATGGTGATTAGGTGGGGTGCCAGTTCATTCTGTAGTTCATGTAGAACACAGCCTGGGATGTTGTAAGGTCCCGTAGATGCTGTGTTCTTGGCTTTGGAGAGTGTGTTTTTTACCTGTGCTGCCATTATTGCAAGAACTTTGCATTCTTTCGGTATAGAGATGGCCCTTTAAAGGGTGGGGGGAGGAGTAAAGTTAGCACTGAACCTATCTGCCAGGATGTTGGTAATATCAGTTGGTTCTGTGTAATTAGTGCCATTGTGGTATAACTCAGAGCAAATCTGAGTGTTGCCATTGAGATTCTTGACATAGCTATAGAATGCTTTGCTGTTGTCTTTAGAATCAGTGGCGATTTTTTTTTTCATAACTAACTTTGGAGGATTTTATGAGGGCTCTCAGCTTCTTACTGAGGCTGACCAGGGAGTTCTTCCAGTCATGGGATTTCACTCTTTTTTGCAACAGTTTCTTTCTTCTGTTGTAGAGTTTGTTTATGGCAGGGGACCACCAGATTGGCTTCCTTGTTTTGGGGAATAGCATCTTGGTTCTGTTAGGGATAGCACGATTCATGCACTTGTGTAAGTGCTTATAACGTGCTTTTGTGTAGGATTGAGCAGTTGTACCTCTATTGTCCATCTGCATGGTTGTCCTGAAGTTTGCCACTTCTGTCTTAAGAAGAGTGAAGTTGGCATTGGATATTTTTTTTACGGTGGTTTCCCTAATAGGGGTGGGATGTGGATGTCTAGGCTGCTTAGCTTATGGTTGGATCTGACCAATGAGGAATTGACCTCTGGTGTGGAACACCAGTCGCCCATTTAGGTAATGACCAGGTCTAGGATATTGCTGCCCCTGGTGGGGGTGTGGATATGTTGATCCAAGGCATTGGAATTTATGAATTCCAGAAAACGTTGAGCAAAAGAGTTGGTACATGAGTAGTTTTCCCACTTAATGGTGAGGTAGCTGAAATCGCCCATTATTAGGGTGTTGGGTTGTACCCTAATATTTTCCAGTGTATCAAGAAATGAGGAGTGGGAATCCTGGGGCATGGTGGGGGATCTGTAGCAAGTTACAATTTGGATTGCAATCTTGCTCAGAGTTAGTTGCACTTGGATAATCTCGGATGCATTATGCTGAACAACTAGCCTGGAGGTTTGCATATCCTTAATGAATATGGACACACCTCCACCTTTAGTGTTTCGGTCCAAGTTAGGTGGCCAAAAGGTGTGGTATGAATTATAGCCTGGTAATGCAGGGGTGCTCTCTGGAGCCTTGAACCAGGTCTCTGTCACTGCACAGATGTTGATGTTCTCCATTTTAAGAAGTGCCTCGAGTGAATGCATTTTGAGGTTTAGACTTCTAGCATTGAGTAGCATTACCCTCAGATTTTGCTTGATTGTACCTATTACGGTGGTGAATTTGTCACTTGAACCTTGCCTAAAAAAGGCACTATAGGGGCGGCAAGAGCCTTAGTCAGTATCCGGCCTCCCAAGGGCGACAGGTGCAGGCCATCTCTGGCAAAGCATCGTGGACTGTCGATCATGTCATCTCAGGCAGACAGATACTGGATCCCCTGAGAATGACACCAGACGCTTAGCCAATTGTTGAAGTCAATCAGTTTGTCCTCATACTGTGGTATCATTCTGGGTGATGGCAGGATACTACTCAGGGCTAGGGTCATACCTGCCTGGGCTACAAGATTTGAGAGCTCCTCCATGTCTCTTTTCATGTAGTCCAGGGAGGTACGTCTCATGTCATTCACACCAATATGGACAATGACAGAGTCATATTTGTACTTGTCGTGGAGTGACCCGAGTTCATGCATTACGTGGTGGATCCTGGCACCCAACAGGCAGCTGACAGTAACTTTCTCCTTGTTTAGCCTGATGAGTGGAACATCAGTGTGCCTGACTATAGACTCAGCTATGACTAGAGTGTTGGGTACATTGTTATGACTTATGGGCTGTGGTTGAGTGGCACACTGAGTTTGTGGGCTATGTGTCATTTGGTTGTGTTGGGGGGTGGAGGTTGCATGCAATTCTGTTTTGGAGGGCTCTGTTGCTTGAGCAGATTTTTATTGAGAGCCTCCATGAATGTAGGTGTGTGTTTTGTGTTTCTATGTGTGTATTTTGGTGGTGTAGGTTTTGAGGGACTATGTGATGAGTGTGGTGTGGTGCAAGTGTTTACCTTCTCCTCTTGACTGTCTGGTCCAGTCTTGGGCAAAGAGAGCTTTGCTTCCAGTTTAGCTATATAAGTGCATCTCTCACAGGTTGTAGTGTTGGTGGTAGGAGGAGAGGGTTGTCTGTGTACATGAGGCAATTGCTGCATTGTCCCAAGATGCCCAGATTAATCAGATAGACAGGAGAAAACACCAGGAACTGACCCTTAGACATGCCTGAATAGGTGCTTATTTATTAAGTACTAAAAACTGTTTTCCTCTAGACAAGTGAGGAAAGTTGAGTGCTGTAGTAATTTGTAGCTTATTTAGTGCTTATGAGTTCTGAACAAGTGCTGAGCTCAAAGAAACAGATTTGAGTGCTAAAACTAAAAAACTGGCTAGTTCTAAGGGAAAATTTGAAGAGCAGACTTTATGGCACCTGGAATTATTTAACCCTAGCTAAGAGGCGATGCATAAAGTGTATTTTTTTTTAATATAACAGCAAATGAGCAAACTGATTTAAACAAATTAACCAATAAAAAGCAAAAAACTGGGCCCCATTCCAGCAGTCTTCGATCAGACAAGTTCTAGCTGCACACTCCTGCCACTAGGGTGCAGGGGAGCCTTCTCCAAACACAGATGGTCTGCATTAGTGCTCAAGTTATACAAACAAAGCTCGATTCAGCAGGTCTGAATTTAGTCCATGCTACAGCAAACAAGGAGTACTAATTTCAGAAAGAAACAGTTCAAATAAGCAGGCACAATAAGCCTTTAACTAAAAACTCCCAGCTCAGAAGGGCAGAATCTACCCTCTCCTCCCACAAGAGTGCAGACCACACCTTCTTAATATAAAATAACTGGCCCGAAGCCCAAGTAATTAAACCAGAACTAATACACTCTTAGAATAACAGACACTAAGCCTTCAATCAGCCACTTCCAACTTAAAAGGATGTAAGCTACCTGCCCTACCACAACAGTGCAGACCACAAACCTTCTTAATGTAAAACAACTGGTCTGAAGCCCAAGTGCTTCAACCAAAGGCTTAGAATAACAGTTACAACTTAATCAGGCTATTAACAAGCAGTAATACAAATATAATAAGCAGAGTAAATGCAATAAAGTAGGAAGAAACACAAATACAGTAAAAGCAGATGAATAAAGTGCATTTTTTATATAACAATAGAAAATGAGCAAACTGATTTAAACCAGACATGTGTGAATGGGCGTGCCTTCGCTGAAGGTTGAGCGTTGGGCTTCCAACTCGGCACCATAAAAAATCTACTGCCAATCATTAGCAGACCGGAGTTCCACTGTGGCGACCCCTAACTGGGAAAAGCCGAAAAGACAAACAACAACAACCCAATTAACCAGTAAAAAAGCTCAAAACTGAGTCCTGTTCCAGTAGTCTTCAGTCAGACAAGTTCTAACTGCACACTCCTGCCACTAGGGTGCAGGGGAACCTTCTCCAAAAAAGATGGCCTGGATTAGTTCGCAAGTTATACAAACAAAGCCAGATTCAGCATGCCTGAATCTAGTCTATGCTACAGAAAACAAGGCACACCAATTTCAGAAAGAAACAGTTCAAATAAGCAGGCACAATAATCCTTTAACCAGAAATTCCCAGCTCAGAAGGGCAGAATCTAACCTCTCCTCCCAAAAGAGTGCAGACCACAAACCTTCTTAATGTAAAATAACTGGCTTGAAGCCCAGGTGCTTAAACCAGTACTAATACACTTTTAGAATAACAGACACTGAGCCTTCAATCAGCAATTCCCAATTTAGAAGGATGTAAGCTACCTGTCCTGCCTCAACAGTGCAGACCACAAACCTTCTTAATGTAAAACAACTGGACTGAAGCCCAATTCCTTAAACTGAAAGGCTTAGAATAACAGTTACAATTTAATCAGGCTACTACCAAGCAGTAAGAAATGCAGCAGAATAAATATAACTGAGTACTTTTAAGAAGAGGCAAAAGCAAAATAAAGTCCAATTTTTTTTTTTTAGTAAAGTGCAAGGAGAGGGGAAGGAGGAGCAGAGGTTAAGAACCTAAGTGAGTTGGCCTTCTCAAATGTTCTCTCTGTATTAAGTAGAGTGAACACCAGACTGGGAGGGGTGTCCCAGATCAAATTTGCAGTAGGGGTGGGCAACTGCAAAGCCACCAACTATAACAACTCTACAAGAATAGTGTGGGAGGGAAAAACAGTTTCAGGATAGATGAGAAACATAAAACAATGCCAGAAAATATATAAAATAATTCAGTCAGGCAAAATTAAGACAGTGCAGAAGTCTGAAATGTTAAAATGCCAAGAAATATACTTATCAATCAGTGATATAGTTCCAGATTGCTTGAGAATCACACCAGCCAGAACCCAGGAATTTCCAACAGTGTATGCAAGAATTTACAAACAGAAACTATTTTTAAATCAGCAGGCCTTGAAACAGACAACACAAAAGCTGTTAGACCAGTTTTCTAAACTCCACCTCAGAAAGTTTGGAACAGATGAAGTTGTCACTGGACATCTTTAATGGTGGGGGGGGGGGCTTGGAGTTAAGAAAAAAGTGGTAAGTAAAGTGATAGTAAGTGAGCTTGAAGGGAGTAGGCAAGAAAGAGTTAAGCAGGATGGAGGCTAGGAAGGAAGTGAGGTAAGGTTGGGGTTAGGTCCTGAAGGCTTTTGAAGTTGGATTTGGTTGTTGGCAGTCACATTTGGTGTGATCTTGTTAGAAGCAGGATCACATTCCAGATGAGCTGAGGTGGGAGTAAGGTAGGCCTTGGGTGGTTGCACGATGGTCAGGTGAGTACAGTTTCTTTGTGGGCAGGAGGGCTTATAGATACAAAATTCATTTTTTTCTCCTTTCTCTGGAGGGTAAAAGCTTAGGAGGGGAATGCTAAGGGCTTTGTAATATTGGAGTGTTGGGGAGGTCAGTGTATATATAACCCCCCCCCCACAAAAACAGGTATAAAAAAAGATAGATCTGTCTCACAGCTGTACAGGTTTGCCTTGCATGTTGAGCATTGCTATGATAGGGTCGCCCATTTAGGTAATGACCAGGTCTAGGATATTGCTGCCCCTGGTGGGGGTGTGGATATGTTGATCCAAGGCATTGGAATTTATGAATTCCAGAAAACGTTGAGCAAAAGAGTTGGTACATGAGTAGTTTTCCCACTTAATGGTGAGGTAGTTGAAATCGCCCATTATTAGGGTGTTGGGTTGTACCCTAATATTTTCCAGTGTATCAAGAAATGAGGAGTGGGAATCCTGGGGCATGGTGGGGGATCTGTAGCAAGTTACAATTTGGATTGCAATCTTGCTCAGAGTTAGTTGCACTTGGATAATCTCGGATGCATTATGCTGAACAACTAGCCTGGAGGTTTGCATATCCTTAATGAATATGGACACACCTCCACCTTTAGTGTTTCGGTCCAAGTTAGGTGGCCAAAAGGTGTGGTATGAATTATAGCCTGGTAATGCAGGGGTGCTCTCTGGAGCCTTGAACCAGGTCTCTGTCACTGCACAGATGTTGATGTTCTCCATTTTAAGAAGTGCCTCGAGTGAATGCATTTTGAGGTTTAGACTTCTAGCATTGAGTAGCATTACCCTCAGATTTTGCTTGATTGTACCTATTACGGTGATGAATTTGTCATTTGAACCTTGCCTAAAAAAGGCACTATAGGGGCGGCAAGAGCCTTAGTCAGTATCCGGACTCCCAAGGGCGACAGGTGCAGGCCATCTCTGTCAAAGCATCGTGGACTGTCGATCATGTCATCTCAGGCAGACAGATACTGGATCCCCTGAGAATGACACCAGACACTTAGCCAATTGTTGAAGTCAATCATTTTGTCCTTGTACTGTGGTATCATTCTGGGTGATGGCAGGATACTACTCAGGGCTAGGGTCATACCTGCCTGGGCTACAAGATTTGAGAGCTCCTCCATGTCTCTTTTCATGTAGTCCAGGGAGGTACGTCTCATGTCACTCACACCAATATGGACAATGACAGAGTCATATTTGTACTTGTTGTGGAGTGACCCGAGTGCATGCATTACGTGGTGGATCCTGGCACCCAACAGGCAGCTGACAGTAAATTTCTCCTTGTTTAGCCTGATGAGTGGAACATCAGTGTGCCTGACTATAGACTCAGCTATGACTAGAGTGTTGGGTACATTGTTATGACTTATGGGCTGTGGTTGAGTGGCACACTGAGTTTGTGGGCTATGTGTCATTTGGTTGTGTTGGGGGGTGGAGGTTGCATGCAATTCTGCTTTGGAGGGCTCTGTTGCTTGAGCAGATTTTTATTGAGAGCCTCCATGAATGTAGGTGTGTGTTTTGTGTTTCTATGTGTGTATTTTGGTGGTGTAGGTTTTGAGGGACTATGTGATGAGTGTGTTGTGGTGCAAGTGTGTACCTTCTCCTTTTGACTGTCTGGTCCAGTCTTGGGCAAACAGAGCTTTGCTTCCAGTTTAGCTATATAAGTGCATCTCTCACAGGTTGTAGTGTTGGTGGTAGGAGGAGAGGGTTGTCTGTGTACATGAGGCAATTGCTGCATTGCCCCAAGATGCCCAGATTAATCAGATGGACAGGAGAAAACACCAGGAACTGACCCTTAGACATGCCTGGATAGGTGCTTATTTATTAAGTACTAAAAACTGTTTTCCTCTAGACAAGTGAGGAAAGTTGAGTGCTGTAGTAATTTGTAGCTTATTTAGTGCTTATGAGTTCTGAACAAGTGCTGAGCTCAAAGAAACAGATTTGAGTGCTAAAACTAAAAAACTGGCTAGTTCTAAGGGAAAATTTGAAGAGCAGGCTTTATGGCACCTGGAATTATTTAACCCTAGCTAAGAGGCGATGCATAAAGTGTATTTTTTTTTAATATAACAGCAAATGAGCAAACTGATTTAAACAAATTAACCAATAAAAAGCAAAAAACTGGGCCCCATTCCAGCAGTCTTCGATCAGACAAGTTCTAGCTGCACACTCCTGCCACTAGGGTGCAGGGGAGCCTTCTCCAAAAAAAGATGGTCTGGATTAGTGCTCAAGTTATACAAACAAAGCTCGATTCAGCAGGTCTGAATTTAGTCCATGCTACAGCAAACAAGGAGTACTAATTTCAGAAAGAAACAGTTCAAATAAGCAGGCACAATAAGCCTTTAACTAAAAACTCCCAGCTCAGAAGGGCAGAATCTACCCTCTCCTCCCACAAGAGTGCAGACCACACCTTCTTAATATAAAATAACTGGCCCGAAGCCCAAGTAATTAAACCAGAACTAATACACTCTTAGAATAACAGACACTAAGCCTTCAATCAGCCACTTCCAACTTAAAAGGATGTAAGCTACCTGCCCTACCACAACAGTGCAGACCACAAACCTTCTTAATGTAAAACAACTGGTCTGAAGCCCAAGTGCTTCAACCAAAGGCTTAGAATAACAGTTACAATTTAATCAGGCTATTAACAAGCAGTAATACATGCAACAGAATAAATGCAATAAAGTAGGAAGAAACACAAATACAGTAAAAGCAGATGAATAAAGTGCATTTTTTATATAACAATAGAAAATGAGCAAACTGATTTAAACCAGACATGTGTGAATGGGCGTGCCTTCGCTGAAGGTTGAGCGTTGGGCTTCCAACTCGGCACCATAAAAAATCTACTGCCAATCATTAGCAGACCGGAGTTCCACTGTGGCGACCCCTAACCGGGAAAAGCCGAAAAGACAAACAACAACAACCCAATTAACCAGTAAAAAAGCTCAAAACTGAGTCCTGTTCCAGTAGTCTTCAGTCAGACAAGTTCTAACTGTACACTCCTGCCACTAGGGTGCAGGGGAACCTTCTCCAAAAAAGATGGCCTGGATTAGTTCGCAAGTTATACAAACAAAGCCAGATTCAGCATGCCTGAATCTAGTCTATGCTACAGAAAACAAGGCACACCAAATTTCAGAAAGAAACAGTTCAAATAAGCAGGCACAATAATCCTTTAACCAGAAATTCCAAGCTCAGAAGGGCAGAATCTAACCTCTCCTCCCAAAAGAGTGCAGACCACAAACCTTCTTAATGTAAAATAACTGGCTTGAAGCCCAGGTGCTTAAACCAGTACTAATACACTTTTAGAATAACAGACACTGAGCCTTCAATCAGCAATTCCCAATTTAGAAGGATGTAAGCTACCTGTCCTGCCTCAACAGTGCAGACCACAAACCTTCTTAATGTAAAACAACTGGACTGAAGCCCAATTCCTTAAACCGAAAGGCTTAGAATAACAGTTACAATTTAATCAGGCTACTACCAAGCAGTAAGAAATGCAGCAGAATAAATATAACTGAGTACTTTTAAGAAGAGGCAAAAGCAAAATAAAGTCCAATTTTTTTTTTTAGTAAAGTGCAAGGAGAGGGGAAGGAGGAGCAGAGGTTAAGAACCTAAGTGAGTTGGCCTTCTCAAATGTTCTCTCTGTATTAAGTAGAGTGAACACCAGACTGGGAGGGGTGTCCCAGATCAAATTTACAGTAGGGGTGGGCAACTGCAAAGCCACCAACTATAACAACTCTACAAGTATGGTGTGGGAGGGAAAAACAGTTTCAGGATAGATGAGAAACATAAAACAATGCCAGAAAATATATAAAATAATTCAGTCAGGCAAAATTAAGACAGTGCAGAAGTCTGAAATGTTAAAATGCCAAGAAATATACTTATCAATCAGTGATATAGTTCCAGATTGCTTGAGAATCACACCAGCCAGAACCCAGGAATTTCCAACAGTGTATGCAAGAATTTACAAACAGAAACTATTTTTAAATCAGCAGGCCTTGAAGCAGACAACACAAAAGCTGTTAGACCAGTTTTCTAAACTCCACCTCAGAAAGTTTGGAACAGATGAAGTTGTCACTGGACATCTTTAATGGTGGGGGGGGGGGCTTGGAGTTAAGAAAAAAGTGGTAAGTAAAGTGATAGTAAGTGAGCTTGAAGGGAGTAGGCAAGAAAGAGTTAAGCAGGATGGAGGCTAGGAAGGAAGTGAGGTAAGGTTGGGGTTAGGTCCTGAAGGCTTTTGAGGTTGGATTTGGTTGTTGGCAGTCACATTTGGTGTGATCTTGTTAGAAGCAGGATCACATTCCAGATGAGCTGAGGTGGGAGTAAGGTAGGCCTTGGGTGGTTGCACGATGGTGAGGTGAGTACAGTTTCTTTGTGGGCAGGAGGGCTTATAGATACAAAATTCATTTTTTTCAACTTTCTCTGGAGGGTAAAAGCTTAGGAGGGGAATGCTAAGGGCTTTGTAATATTGGAGTGTTGGGGAGGTCAGTGTATATATAACCCCCCCCCCCACAAAAACAGATATAAAAAAAAGATAGATCTGCCTCACAGCTGTACAGGTTTGCCTTGCATGTTGAGCATTGCTATGATAGGGTCTTTTGGTAAGTTAGTGGTAAATCACTTGCAGTTTAGACGTTGAGACAATGGCTTTGTCCAGATTTCTGCTTTAACAGTTTGAGTGGCATGTTGGTTGGTATATTGTAGTTTCATTGGTGGTTAGGGTTCGTGCTGCATTTGGATGCCCTTCCTGTACTTTTTCATGTGTTTGTTTGTTAATCCGTTAATTGGTTTGGGACTCTGTTTTTTTGTTGGTGGTAGTGGCATTTCGCTGACTTTCTGTGGGCCGTTAATGGCTGCCTGTGCATGCACAGTACTGACAGTGGTCGTTTATATATAAAAAAAGATAAAAGAAAAAGTAGAAAGGAGAAGTAAGTGGTTAGTGGTTGTGGGGAGTTGGTGGTCATTTGGATCATTTCCCTAGGGGTCTCAGGTGGAATTAATGGTGTTTGGCCAGTAGGGAGGCTGCACAGCATTTCACGGGCTGGATGGGTATACGCACGGAGCTAACGCCGGTGGCATTCGTGTCTTTTAAAAAAAAAGCATTTTAATTAAATACATTTAAAAAAGTGTCGCATGACAAGTACTTTGTTTTCACTTGTACTGATATTGCTGTTTGTGTATCCGGGCTTGTCAAGACATGGTTGATGATGATTGCCATGTTCTAACTGCATCAACAGACATTGTCCTTGCATTGTTTGGAGGGGGTTGAACTGGTGCTTTTGGGTTTGTTGGGTTGTTACCCCCTTTTTGTATGGTTAACACAGGAGTGGGTGTGAGTTAAGAATGCTTTTGTGGTGGAGGGTAGTCTATTGCTCAAGGTCTTTTATTAGTTCATCCTGTGTGTGTGAATGACAGTGGAATCACCTTGCTGGGGTGGTGGGCTGAGAGGAGGCAGCGTGGCTTTTGGCAGGCCTCGCTCCGCATTGTAGTGATGGCCATGCATGCATGGTAATGCCGGTGGTTTGGGGGGAAGCACAACGACATGTTAGAAAAGAAAAAAAAAAGTTTGTTAGCCATAACTGACTTGGGGGTGTGGGAGCTGATTTATAGGCATTGGTAGGGATATGTCACGCTGTATTAAGACGATTTCAGAGGTGGTGTGTTCTGACTTTAATGCAAGGTGTCCTGGGTTTGAGACTTGGTTGTAATGTCTGGACAGAGATTTAGTCAGAATGCATGATATTTATGGAAAGGTTTTTTTCCCCTCCATGTAATTACAGTTGTCTGTTCTTTTTCAGGTATTGTATTGGAGATCATGGCAAAGGTACGGGCATTGAGGCAGAAATGCGCCAGTACTGTGGCACAAGTAGAGGATTTGTTTCATGAAATGGTGAATGAGGTTGCAATGACTAGCACACAGGGTCCAAAGAGAAGAGACAGCAGTCGGGGAGCAGTACACGGGCATCCACAGCCAAGAGATCAGGACAGACAATGACAGTGGAAGAGAGGACTATGGAAGTTGAAACACTGGTGGCATCACCTTCAGCCCTGACAGGTAATGATTTGTTAAGGTCTGCTGGGGGGGTCAAAGGTCAGGTACCAGGGAGTGATTATTTGGGGCTGGGTGGGGGGATGCCAGGCAGGGTTAACGGAAGGCCAAAGGTCTTGCATGGTCTAGGTCTAGGCACTCCAACTGATGCAGGTTTGCAGGCATTAGCGGATCATGAATTCAATTTTGATAGTACCCTTTCGATGTTGAAAGAGGATGGAGACCCTTGTTTAGATGAGGTAGGGTCAGACTTTGGGACTCAGCCAGGGGACTGGTTGACAGCACAGGCTTTAGGGCAGGAGGGTGTGTCAATCCTTTTAACTCCTCATATATCGCTTGTGGTGAAGGAGAAGATTTGGAAGGGGGAATTCATAGATATTTTTGAAATAATTGATGCAGATGGGATACAGCATTTTATGGAAGCTGAGACGGTGAATGGGAAGGACCTTTTGGCAGCATTGACAGCATTAGGTTGCAGGCGTGTGGGTAAGTTTTGGCAAAGGACATAGGAAAATTGGGTCCTGGGCTTTATATATTATATGGTAGTGTGGTTGGAGAGGGACAATTCTTTGGCCCTTCTGTTCCTAGCCTATTTTTTGACTATACGGGAGGCTCAAAGCTTATGGCCAGGTAATCCATGGCTTTGGTATAATCAGAAGTTCCCTAAAAGGAAGGCAGTTGACAAATCCATGCATTGGGAGGTTAGACATCCTGATATCTGGTTGTCTACCATGATGGACAGCTTTGGGATGGGTCATAGAGCGAGTAAGCCAGCAGAAAGGGGTGTCAGGGTTTGTTGGGTTTTTAATGTGGGGAGATGTTCATGGGCAGTCTGCAGATTCTTGCATGCTTGTTCAAAGTGTATGGGGGCACATTCAGTGATACAATGTGGTAGAGGTGAGAGTCAGTTTGGGGGCCAGGCATCTTACTTTCCGGGTCAGAGAGGATGGAGTGGGCCTCCCATGGGACTACAAGTGCCACTTTGCAGGAGCAATTTTCGAGGCCAAAGGGGGTGCTTTCAAAGAACTAGGTGGTGCCCAGGTGACCCATTCACCTATTAAGGGGGTTGCTGGCACAGTATCTGCTGCCAGCAGTGGCTGGGGAATTGGTTGAGGGTTTTTCGAGGGGATTTTTGATTGTCTGCTTTGGTGGGTGATGGTAAGGTGGGAAAAAAATTGAAGTCAGTACGGGTAAGGTAGGGTGTCCTGAGAGCGTTGATTGAGAAGGAATGCCAGGCAGTTAGATAGCTGGGCCCATTTGATTGTCCACCATTTACCCAATTTAAAGTATCACCCTTGGGTTTGATGCCCAAGAAAAGGCCGGATGAATTTTGTTTAATACATCATTTATCTTATCCTGAAGGCAATTTCATTAATGATTTCATTCCTGGGGAGGAGGTTAGAGTGATCTATGCATCTCTGGACGATGTGGTCTGCAGCATAAGTTTTGTGGATCCTTGGCTGATTAAGGTAGATATTGAGTCAGCCTTTTATCTGCTGCCAGTGTGGGAGGAGGACTGGCCATTATTGAGCATGGTAGTGGGGGATAGTTTCTATTTTGGCACACCTATGCCAATGGGATGTGCAGTGGCTTTTTCTACCTTTGAAAAGTTTAGCACGGCCTTGCATTAGATATGGCAACTGAGGGTGGAAGGGCAGAGAGCAGTACATTATCTAGATGATTTTTTTGCTAGTTGGTGAGGGGAGAGAGGAGGCACAGGTGGTGATGCATGTGTTTGTGGAGATATTTGAGGTTGTGGGGTCCAGCAAAGGCACTGGATTTCTTGGGTTTGAATGTGGATGCAGACCAAGGTTTATTTTGTCTGCTGGGGGAAAAGTTGGTTTGTCTACAGGAGAAAATCATCTGGGTACAGTCTAAGAGTAAGGCTCGGATGACAGATGAGATGAAGTTGTTAGGATTGATGAATTTTGCTTGCAGGGCAGTATATCCTGGACATATGTTTTGTAGGTCGGTGGCTTTTCTATTGAAAAGGGGGAAGAGTAAGCATCACATGGTGAGGGTTAGTAAGCTAGCTCGCGAGGACCTAGCTTTGTGGTCACAGATTTTATATCAGTTTAATGGGTTCACATTTTGGCAGACAGACTGGGTAGGTCAAGGAGATTTGCAGTTGTTTACAGACGCAGCTGGAGGACTGAGTATGGGAGCATTTTTTGAGGGGGAACTGATTCTCAGTGCCATGGCCTCCTCATTGGTCTAAGGAGTGGAAACAGGATGTTGCTTTTCTGGAGCTTATGCCGATTTGGGCTGCATCAGTGGTATGTCAGGATTATTTGAGGGGTGGGAGGGTAACGTTTAATTTGGACAATATTGCGGTGGTGAAATTGTTGCAGATTAAGACGGTCAAATCAGCTTAATTGTTGCTGGTTCTTCATAAGTTAGTGCTGCAGAGTTTGTTGATTAACTTTTCCTTTACAGGGGTACATTTGCCTGGGGTAAAGAATGAGATAGCTGACAGCCTGTCTCATTTTCAGTTTTTCAGGTTTTGGCAGGTGGCTCTGACAGCAGCAAAGGATCCCATGGTGGTACCAAATGAGATTTGGTAAATTGGGCAGTAGTGATCAGTGGGTTGGTGCAGCAGTCTTGGGCTGTTTCCACAAGGAAAACGTACGGTAGGACATTGCATGACTTTGATAGCTTTGTGAGGCAGTTACTGGAAGAGGAGTGTGTGTGGTCAGAATGTTTTTTGCTGCACTATTTAGCCATGCTGAGGAAACAGGGTAAGGCAGCTCGATTGATGAGGGTAGTTTTGGCAGCAATTGGTGTATTCACTTGATCGGCCAGATTAGAGGATTGGACTAGGTCATGGACAGTTGGACGAGTTTTGAAAGGATGGGGTAGAGGGGAAGGTCCTTCTAGGGATAGGAGATGACTGTTGACTATGGGGATTTTAAGAATGTTGCCAAAGGGTTTAAGCAGAGTATGTGGATGTTTGGAGGAATATGTGATGTGGAGTACTGCAAATGTATGAATGTATTGTGGAGCTTTCCATGTGTCTGAGTTGCTGGTTTCATTGGTGTGGGATGATGTGCTTATTTTGCCAAGGGCAGTGTACATCAAGCTGAGATCATTGAAAACTGATCAAGAAGGCAGAGGGACATCTATAGTTTTGGGGGAAGTTAGGTCAGTATGGATGTTTCAGGTGGTGTGGAGAAAGAGGCTGTGTGTGGCTAAAGAAGGTAGGGCTTAAGGATTAGTTTTTACATCAGTAGGTGGTAGAGTATTGATGGGTGAGCAATTGAATTTAATTATGAGAAGGGCCCTTATCAGTGTTGATTTAGAAGGGGACACGTTTTCTATTTATTCTTTCAGAATGGGTAGGACATCTGATTTAGCAAAGGGGGGCAGTTCGATTGAATTTATTAAGAGGGTGGGGTGGTGGTCTTCTACTGCATTTTTGACTTGTATTATATAAGTTTGGTTGAGTTATTTTGTGGTTAATTGTTTTCCGCTAGGGGAAAGGATTGTCATTTTAGGTCATTCATTCATGTATTGGGCAGCTAGGCGGGCTGTGGTTAGAAGCAATGGCATAAATTTGGGCTTGGAATGGTTCGGATTGAAGGTTACCTGGCATGGTATTAGACAGTTGATGTGGAATCAGATACCTCAGGTATTTACCATGTTGCAGAGATAGTGGGGGTTGCCACGAACTTTGTTGGTTCATCTAAGGGGGGAATGATTTGGCATGATTCCAAAGAAACATTTAGTTTTAATATTTGTGAAGATTTCTTAGCCTTAAAAAAGCTTTATCCATCAGTTTGTCTGGTTTGGTCTGAGATTATTCCAAGGTTAATTTTGAGGGGGCAAAGAATTTTTCTGTGATTCAGAGGGCACGGAGAGGTATGTTAATTTTACTTTGGCAAAACAGTTGAAGGTGATGGGGGTGCATACTATTTGGCATGTGGAGTTTGAGGATAGGGACCCCATGTGGTATAGGGCAGATGGGTTTCACTTTAGTGAATCTGGACTTGATTTGATTAATTTAAATTTGGAGTTATTTGTGGAGGGATTAGTTAGTGGGGGCATGGGGTTAGAGGGAACAGCCCTGTGGGGGTGGTGAATGGAGAAGAAGAACAGGCTTGCCCCTCTTCTGTACCCCCACTGGCAGATAATTGGTGGAAGGATTCTGAGGTGGTGAAAGTCTGATTGTGTAGGAGTTTGAAATGATGGTTTGGATTGGTGAAGAAATGCCGAAGGTGACCTGGGACGCTGCCTTGTTAGTATAATGATAAGTGAGCAAGTGGGGGAGGCTGCTTATCCAAGGGTGAGCAGTTATGCTGCCCTTATGGTTATTTATTTTATGTTTCTTTGCAAGGAATTGAAGTTGTATTGTGTTCAATAAAGTTTCATGTGTTACCATTTATTATTTTATACAATAAAGGTCATCAAAGGTCTTTGGGTGTTTGTTTGGTTTATCAAAGTGGAACATGACAAATGAAGTTTGGAACAGATGAAATTGTCACGGGACATCTTTAATGGTGGGGGAGCTGGGAGTTAAGAAAGAAGAAGTAAGTAAAGTGGTAGTAAGTGAGCTTGAAGGGAGTAGGCAGGAAAGGGTTAAGCAGGTTGGAGGCTAAGGGAGGACGTGAGGTAAGGTTGTGGGTGGGTGGGTCCTGAAAGCTTTTGAGGTAGGATTTGGTTGTTGGGAGTCACATTTGGTGTGATCCTGTTGCCCACCCAGCCCATCCCATTTGGTTATTGCATTTTGGGTGGAGAAGAGGGACAGGTTTGCCCCTCTTCTGTTCCCCCTCTGGCAGATAATTGGTGGAAATATTTTGAGGTGGTGAAAGTTTGATGGTGGAGGAGTTTGAATCAGTGGCGGCTGGTGACTTCAAATCAAAGGGGGGCTGCAGGAGACAGCTGAATGGGTGGGGTCAAATTGAAGGGGTGTGGCCAACTAGAAAGGGGAGGAGCTATGCTCAAAACCACAAAAATTAACTAAATACACTACCCTGGGTGCCAAACCATCATTATGGGAGTCCAGTCAAGACAAAATGAAGTGTAGAAGAATAAAAATATTTCAATGCATTGGCTGCATGACAGCTTACTTAATATCTAGATGGAAACAAAAAGGTTGTGAGGCATGAAAAAATAAATTACTTTTTAAATACATTAATGGAATGCCAGTCAAAATCAAGTATCAGAAAAACAAGCAGCACTCAACTCAAACCACTTCTTGCACTGCAGTTCTAATTATCATTTATATTCAGCTTTATTAAAGTACCAAGTAACATGCTGAAAGTAGAAATCTCTGATGCCCCCACTTGTAAAAATGTTTCTTATCCAAAAAAAGACCTGCTGCCTGACAACTATCTACTTGTTTCATGGGGAAAACATGATCAAAGTAAAAAATGAAAAGCAAACAAGAAATAAGCTCAAGATACATTGCTTAAAGGATTACTGTACAGGTTATGGACCACACGATTGGCATTCTGTTTAGTTTATGGGTAAAGCCTGCAGAGATGACTGGAAGTCTCCAAGTGTAATGAGCTTCTTAAAATAATGTAATCTTGTCCTTTATTACAAATACTGTCATATGCATTTCAATACCCAAGGCTTATACATTATCTAGTTAAGTATTCTCTACATGGCAACAACAGAAAGGCTTTCAATGTTGGCAATTCTTTAACAGTATGCTTATTAAAGCTTACTTGCATCTTACGATCTCAGCCAAGCTTACCTGATGGTCATTAAAGTATTGCTACTTAAACACAGAGCAACAGGCACTTTGAGTAATAAGCATAAATCAACAGTACAAAAAATATGACAGAAACCAGACCATTCTGCAAAAATCAAGTACAGATGAAAAGCCACTCTAGTACTTGTGTCTACCTTGGATGGGGGGGGGTGGGATACGCTGCACATTTCCACTGCATAACTACTCCTTGCCTTGCTTTGACACATCTAGTCACTACATGGGGGAGTGGGATGCAACAAGTATGCCACAATTTGAAATGTCTCTGGCTGACTGTGATGGCCCAGACAGATTTGTCATACCTCTCAACCTCAGAGAAAGAAATCTGGACAAAGCCATACAATGAAGTGCGACAAAGGCCCAAAAATAAGGACAATTTTTAAATATTGCTCTTATAAACTTAGAAAGATAATAGAATAGGTCTTGCATTAGTATGAATTTTCTGAATGGTATGAAATATGAAACTCAAATGTCTGTCATTATTTTCTAACTTCAGTCTTTAATGATTTGTCACTAATTTGCCAAAAGAAAACACAATTTTATGAAAAATTGACCAAAAATAGCCACACAATACAGCTGGGAACTTGTCAAAGAAGGGGCACTTTATTATTAGTACTGCTAACTTGAGCAGGTGACAAAATAAAAGAATCTACATGCATTTCTGAAATAAAAGTAATCTATAACTCTGATTATTACAGTTATTTCTTAATTGTAAACCCTCCATGTTTTCTTCCAAAATTGCTATTTTGCGGAGGGATTATTAGGGGGAAGAGCAACATTTTGAGCCAAAATCAGGGACAGTTGAGAGGTTTGGCTATGCCTAATTCTATAAAGCAATTTATTTGCATGTACCTCTCTACCTGTTAATGCAACAAATCTGGACAAGGCCAAATATATTGGGGGAACATATAAACAGTACTAAAAATTTCTCTTGTATAAACTGAGACAGTTGATAGAACAACAGGTCTTACTTTAGCATGCATTTTTCTGAAGGTTATGAAGTCTGAAACTCAGTGTGTCATTATTTAGTGACTTAATTCCTAAATGATTTGTCAGAAAACCACAAATTTTATGAGGAACAAACCAAAAATAAGAAGCAAAAATCTATTAATTCTTTGAAAATTTGGACAGTGGGGAGCTATAGTTCAGCTGGGGCTGTCTTTAAGTTTGCCTCCCTTCCCCCCTCACAAAATCATGGTCGAATAGAGCCTCCCCCTGCAGCCATTCCAATGATCCATTACTTGGCTATTTCACTCCATTTACCATAAACACTAATGTGCATACTGATTTACTTCTATGATGATTTGGACTTCATTTGAAAGTTTTATTTTGCATTTTGCAGCACAAACACTAAGACATCTGCTAAACAAACTCAGCATTAAAATTTCTCTGCCCTTGAAGTTCACATTCATTGAAACAGCATTGAAACCCACATTCAAAGAAAATACATTTTACCAGTGGCAGATAAAGATTAATTCTGGGCTGTTTTCAAATCATAGGCCCCTTGCATATGAAACATACATGTGCTCTTTGATACACCTTCCTATTGTTTTGAACATTTTTCCAGTAAACTATGAAACAAAATGCATGCACCAATAATGACAAAACTGCCCAATTCAGAACACCTTTCCAGTAAACAATGAAACAAAATGCATGCACCCATAATGACAAAACTGCCCAGTTCAGAACATTTCCATCATAAAAGTCTACTCAAACTTCTACAGTCCACCATTATCAGTAAATATGCACAATTCTACAGTTCACCATTATCAGTAAATATGCACAATCTCTGAAGAAGTAAAAAAGTCATCTAAATAATTCCACATTAAATAAATCTGTAACTAATGAAGAGGTTGCTGCTAGCAGACACCTTTATATTTCATGGTTTCATCGAAAAATAAAGTGTCTGATGCCCCTGAGGAATAAATTGCCTATATTACATTAAAAATGATAAGCTAGTAATATTGCAATAGGAAATGGATGGCAAACTGATAACATGCTCATAGTTAGTATCTTAACTTTTTCAGTATGGCAGCATTCACCCCTTATGGGAGTAGAACCAACAACCTTCTGCATCAAAAGCAAGTACACAACCTGTTGTGCTATTAACAATGCAAGCTGACTTAGCATAAGCAGCACTAAACTTCTCTTCCCCTGCAGTTCTCAGCTCCTTGTAAAATCTACTCAATACTCAACTGCATCTCAACTTCGCAGCACAAGAAATCTGGAAAAAGCCAAATTTATTGGAGGGGGGGGGTCAAAAGCCAGGGACACATTAAACATTGCTTGTATACTCTTGGAAAGTTGCTAGAATAAAATGCTGTGTTACCACCATACATTTTACTGCCAAGGTCCCTGTGCAAAAGAGTCAGAGCAACATACCACTATGCCAAATCAGCTGCTTTGTGAAAGAAAAATGCTGTGTTACCACCATACATTTTACTACCAATGTCCCTGTGCAAAACAGTCAGAGCAACATACCACTATGCCAAATCAGCTGCTTTGTGAAAGAAAAATGCTCTGTTACCACCATACATTTTACTGCCAAGGTCCCGGTGCAAAACAGTCAGAGAAACATACCACTATGCCAAATCAAAATCAGCTGCTTTGTGAAAGAGCGGAAGACTGAAACTTAAATGGCTATCATTTAAAAAATTCATTTCTCACCATAGCTGTCAATCTCTTAGCACAAAACACCTGGACAAACCCAGTAATGAGGGAATACAACCCTCAAACATATTCAGTGAATTCAGTTCTTGCCACAGCTGTCAGCCTTAGCACAATGAACCTGGACAAAGCCAATAATGGGGTAATACAGTCCCAAAAATAAGGACAAATTTCAAATATTCATCTTATTAACTTAGAAAATTGCTAGAATAAAAGGTTGTGTTACTATGTATTTTCTGAAGAATATGAAGTCTGAAATTCAAATGCCTGTCAATTTTACTTCTGACGGAACAAAAACAATTTTCAGCAGAGGCCCAGGGAGAAATACTGCAGACACATGTCTTTGTAAAATGGCAGGACACCAGAGCAAATCCACACAAACACAGGGATGAGATACAGACTCCACACAGAAGGCACCCCAGCCAAGAATTAAACCAGAAAACCTATAGCTGTGAGGCAACAATGCTACCACTGCACCATCAAATATGTAAGGAATTAAACATTCAGAAACCCGAAGTCTGAAATTCAAATGCCTGTCAATTTTATTTAACATTTGTTAATCAGGACAGTCTGACTTGGAGCAAAAAAACAATTTTCAGCAGAGGCCCAGGAAGAAATAATGCAGACATGTCTTTGTAACATGGGAAGACACAAAAGCAAATCCACACAAACACAGGGAGAAGATGCAGACCCCACACAGAAGGCACCCCAGCCAAGAATCAAACCTGAGAACCTGCAGTGGAGAGGCAACAATGCTACCACTGCACCATCAAATATCAAGCATTGCAACATTTAGAAACCACAGATATTATGAGGAACAGATCAGATCAAATATGAGGCAAAAATCTGCAATTTTTTTTACAAATGGTGGTGGGTATGGAATTCAGGTCCTTAATACCTGCATACAAGGTACAGGGTTCAAGCCTGAGGTATTTCTTACCACACCACCATGAGTTTGTTCTAGCCACCAGTATATAGCAACTGGGGCATTTACACACACACGCACACACACACTTACCTGGAGCGAGATCCATCCCTTTGTGCCATTAAATACATCCATAGCTATCCGATAGCTGTTAGTGTACTACAAACCCTGCCTGTACGTGCATTACGTCCGTTGGAGCACATCCACCACGCGAGATTCCCCTGATGAGACTCCAGCCTGCCGACGTTGCAGTCCGGGTCCGATTTGCTCCTAGTGACAGTCTATGCAGTTATAACTGCATAGACTTCTGGGAACTCTGGTCTTCCATGTTTCCCAGTCTAGACTGCTGCTGAAACAGTCTGCGCATGCTCCAGACTGTCTCAGCAGCAGTCCGGACTAGTGCGCATGCGCGAAGTCTGCAAAATGTTTGTTTTATCTTTAATTATCTTCTTTAATTTTATAGCTGGGGGGGCTGCAGTCTGGCAGTCCAATAGCATGGGCTGCCCCTGGTTTGAATTGATGGTTTGGATTGGTGAAGAAATGGCAAAGGTGAGCTGGGATGCTGCCTTGTTAGTATAATGATAAGTGAGCAAGTGGGGGACGCTGCTTATTCAAGGGTGAGTGGTTACGCTTCCCTTATGGTTATTTATTTTATGTTCCCTTACAAGGAATTGAAGTTGTATTGTATTCAATAAAGTTTCATGTTTTACCATTTATTATTTTATACAATAAAGGTTGTCAAAGGTCTTTGGGTGTTGGTGTGGTTTATTAAAGTGGAATGGGATAAATATATGGCAACAGAATATTTATAAGCCATATAAATTATTCCCCCCCAAAAATAAAAAAAAATGAGAGAGAAGGGACAGGGTAAGACAAAAAAGAGCAAGAATTAGATCAGTGGCATGTCACATGACTATTTAATTTCACTGCATACAATCTATACACCTTTGTGACATCCAGGTATGATGGAAAGGTCTTACTTTGTTGTACCATTAATCAGGTACACTGCTATGACTTCATAAATACAACTATCTATTTTAGTATTGCCATATTGCACATAATAACAATCGTTATTAGACTTACAGTAAGACCTGATGCATACATACTCTGTGACTCTCTGAGGCAATTTAACCTCTCTTGGTGTTCCTCTCTGTTTGCTGCAATGTGTTCAGCAGCTTTACAATAGAAAAGAAAAGAAGACACACAAAAGCATACTAAATACCAGTCTTGGCTGTCTACTTTTTTCTATATAATGGAATGCTGATAGGTCAGTATACTTACATAACTGAGGGGGTGTCAGCAGTTCTTAATTCATCCTCCCACCAGTTAAGGAGGTCTGTCCCATGTTGTTTTAGGTCACTATAGTGGTGGCAACAATCTTCTCCAGTGCATGGGATACCATTTGCACTGGAGACACCCTTAGGTAATGTATTCAAATCCTCAGTCTTATACTGAGACCCAGTATAGTCCCTCTGCAACAGCCTATGGTAGTAGAGCTTCATGAGGAGTGTCACAAAAATCCTGGACTCCTCAATACCCTACCTCTGTTTTATAGATTTAGCACCATCATTTCTCAACAGCCAGATCTGCAGAAGTCGTGTAACAACTCTGCCTGATTTGGCACCAAATTCCAATCTCGCATTTAACAGCCAGTGTGCAAACACACATGACTATGCCAACTGCATCTGCATGATGTTAAGCAAAGAGATCCATTGCCAAACAAAGAGGAAGATACTTTAGTAAAAGCAATGACGGTGTGAAACATGGCAGTGAGATTTGCCATGTGTGATGCTCAACCTATTCACACTGTTTCAAATGGTCAGTCCTGACATGCTTAATGGCTTTGATTGTTGTCCTTGGTCTTTGGAAAGTTAAACAGAATGACCTCAGACATCACTTTTTTGGAATTACACACTGTAGAAAGTTAGTTTTACAAGGTGGGAATAAAATCTATGGAATAAATAATGTATACATTTCAAGGCAGGCTATTATTTGCCAGTGCTACAGGAAAACCCTCTTTCAACCATGTTCATTACAGATACACTGCATTCAGTATGAATGGAGATGTACTTCAGATAGGCCTGTTGATGTGTAACTTTAAGAAGTTTTGTGAACTGCATTCCCATGAAAGAGGCAGTATTATTGTTTATAAATATATGATAGATGGATAGACTTTCTTGAGCTCAGTAATGCAGGTTGGAGTAAGATGCATACTTTATTCACAGAGTTGAACTATGTGAGTAGTTAAGATTATTTTAACTAAAGCATTCTGCCCATCATAAATATGCAAGCACATTTTAATTAATTATCATAATTGTCATGCTTAAAGAATTATACGCACAATTATCTGGGTTTCATAAGTAAATCATTAATGAGATATGCATGACTGAACATTTCTTACAGTCAACCTTGTGAATGTAATGTTACATTGTTAGAAATTGCATTCTGACACCCTTTGTAACAAAAAAAAAAAAGTACTATCTGTATTTGAACCATGCATCGCCTGTGTTCTGTCTCTAAACTTACTGCACCTTGTGCTACAGAGGCAGTTGCACAGTGTGGGGATGTTCCCCACTCAGTACTGTCCATGGTGCTGACAATTGTGCATTGCTGCTAAGCCTGCTGGTGTTTGCAGAAGGCTGCCCAAATAAAAATGTTCACTTTTTTCCTTAGGCAGGTAAACCTGATTGCATACCACTCAGCAGTGAGCAAGTACAGAAGGCAAGAAACAGAAAAAAACAGCATGTGAAGTTGTAATGAAAGTAACTCATAAATCTGTAGTAATAATTTCCACATTCCCTTCATACAGGATGGATTTGAACCATACAGCAATTCTGTTATGGGTCCAAAGTCATTGCATTCACAGCTTGTGCCAGAGAGTAAATGCAGTACATATCATGTGCACATCACTCACTCCTTACAAATACTGTGCAGCAGTGACAGCAGTGTTTGTGCTAATGATGAATAGGGAAATTTAATGTTTCACTTTTTCCTAAACGTGCCTTGTCTGCACTCTGCTAAGCAGCATGCAAATTACAAAGGCAAATTAAAAGATATAACAAATTTATGTTCCGCACCAGAAAACACAAGGAAGAACATGTCTTTCTATTCAACATTTACACCATTAAAAAGATACAGGCTGCATTTCTACATCTGATGCAAACTTACAAGCAGCATATGGCTTCAAGATGTATTCAAACCATGCAACCTCTTTCCTGTTTCTTTAAACTCATCTCACTTACACTATGTGCTATAGTGATACTTATGTGACATGTAAAATTTCTTCTATTACTCTTGCTCATAGTGCTATAGCAAAGCACAGCCGTGCCATTCTATAATCTGTGGATGATGGCACTATTAATTAAATTTCTCAGGTTGTACTCTGGGCAGGAGACTTTCATTCATTGCTACAAAGTATTGCCAGTCCAAAGTGTGATTTGTCACAATGTGTGCTAATGATGAACCTAATAAAAGAAAAAAAAGTTGTCAGTAGTAGCCAATATCAGGAAATAATAATAGAAATGCAAGATTGTGAGATTTTCTAAGTGTGTGTGTGTGTGTGTGTGTGTGTGTGTGTGTGTGTTTGTGTGTTACAACCTGATATGCTCAAGAAATATGTATTAACTCTCAGAAACAGCACACTATCTGGATTTGAACCTTCAATTCAGTGCAATAACAACACACACACTCAGGTGTGTTTCTTATCCCCCTTTGCCAGCAACAAAGGCTTAGAGCAGGCATCAGAAAATACTGTACATATTTGACTTAAAGGACCATCAAATTCTAGCTCCATCAATAGAAAGGTCAGAAAATGATCCTCTCTTATTTACTTGAACATATCTAGATGAATGAGATATTGACAATAATTTAGGCTAATAATAGCCCCCACCATATTAATGTAAGGTTGCCAAAACTGTCAGTTGTTTCTTTTCTTAATTTTCTGAGCATCTTCCCCTCATCTCAGCTTAACTAACAGAAATGTAATATCATGGGCATTTCTTTGCATCTTTATTTCAATGTGCAATATAGCTGATTAGCATTTCAGAAAAAAATTTAAGAAGAAGAAGGAGAGTGTATTACTATTACAAGACTATCAATGTTGTTAATATTCTGACATCTCTCAAGCTGCTTCCACTTTTTTAAGTCTACTTTGCATGATTCACACACTTCAGAGAAAAGAATCTCTTCAGTATTGCTTGTTGATATAGTCAGAGAAATCATAAACACTTGCAAGCCACTATAAGCTAACAACTGTCATTGCTCATCCCTGCAATCCTAGGGTGTGTACATGCAATCATGTAGCTACTTACACTATGGTCAGCTCCCATATACCAAGTGCTTGTTTTGGTATTTAGGAATGCTAATGATGTAACACCTAATTTGCATCTTCAAGTGCTCAGAGGGGTGGATTTACATTATATAAAGCTAATGATGTAGCTATAAAAGTGGAAAGAATGGAGACTGATTTGACAGACGGTTACTGGAATTTACTTGGAGGAGATTTTTCTACAAATTACTGCATTATTTCATAAGGTATGTCTGTCCTCTTCATAAACTGCTTACATTTTTATATTTGGAATACATTTCAATATGTACCAGAATTTTCTTTTTTAAATGTGTACATTTTTTCGTTCACTGTTGGTATACTACAGGTATGTCAGTTCTTGCTGTGCTTTACACATTTGTTAATGAATGGTATAGTTGCATCACAGTATTGTGTTACCATTTGCTCTTGGAATTTCATTATTTACTGTAGACAAGTGTACTATGTTTATTATCAACGTCAACTGGTTGTGCATGCGTGGCTCACAAAGGTGTTAGACTTCTCAGATGTCCCATGGCAACATCCACAGCAGTGAAAAGACCAAACAAATTGACTGGCCATTTCTGCTTTCACTGTTTGAGTAGTTATTGATAATCCTCCCATCCAGTAGTCAGTTATACAACTGTTGTTTTCATTACAGAAATGTTAACAGAATGGATGTAATGCTAATGTATTACAATGTTTCTTTTTATTAGCTTGTGTATAGTCAGAAAATGATCATTTTGTGATGACGATGGAATCACAGATTTTATTTGAGGAGAATTATTTATGTATGTGCTACAACTGAGTTTTGTACTTTCTCTGTTTCATGTCATACAGGATTATGGCACCACGACCATCTGTTCTACACAAGCCACCATTCAGTGATGCAGAGAAAGAGGTCAGCATTGAAGCCTTATGCCACCATGGATCTTTCCTGCTTGACAGAGGCAGAGGTGAGATGTCTGCCAGAAAAAGCATATGGCAGCAGCTGGTTGCTGAGATAAACACAGTGGGTGGGTGTGCCAGAAACTATAATCAGGTGTGGCACTGTGCCACTGATATATTACATACAGGAGGTCAGCTGTGGTAGCACGAGAACAGATGGCTACTGGGCTGGTCCTGCAACCGGAACACCATTCACTTAAAATGAGCAGTTCCTGTCCACTGTCAGAGATCCTGACAGCTCAGCTGAGGGTTCACCCAGATTCCTTGAGAGGTGTACCATATGTGTGAGCCACAGTAACTTTCTGGGTTACCTGCGCACACACTGAGGATGATCCCTTGAATATTACAAACAACCTGGTAGTTGATTGAGTGGAACTCCTTCCTGTTGATGTATGTTCTTTCCTGTTCACCAGGTGACGCTTTTATTTCTATGTAAGTGCTCTCTGGCCCCCAAAACTTCAGGGAAGTGTGATACAGCATAACATTCCTGCATTATTCTTGCTGTCTTCTCTGGTATGTGTGGAAAATAAATGTACTCCTTAGCATTTTCCAGCAAAGCATTAAGACTTTGTTGCAATATTCTACATGCTGATCCCTGTAATACCCCTAATATATGGCCTGTGGGTTTCTGGAATGTACTAGTAGTTAATATCCTTAATGCTACACATATCTTAGTTTCCAATGGTATTTGTTCTCCTCGATTCCTCTGGTTCTTAGATGGGGACAGCAGAGTTTGCAAAGTTCCTGTAGTGTTTCCCTATCAAACCTGTGTCACTCTAATATTTCAATATCATGCAGTCCATGATATGTTAAATGGGGTCTGAACACCCCTCTTCTCCTATGACAAGGTCAATCAGCAGTAGCAGCATAGATTTGAGCCTGTTGCACACACACACACACACACACACACACACACACACACACACACACACACACACACACACACACACACTCACACATAATAGAGAAGACCTTAATATGCCTTCCTCTTTGTGCCTTTTTAAGTATAATTTTCACTCTGATAAGCATAAAAATCAACAGGAGTACCTACATTTATGTAACAAAACCAGTGACTGCAATATACCAGATGCTAACCTTCTGGTGTTTGAATGTTTAATCTTTCCAGTTGCAAGAAGGACATTTAGGTGATGAACTGGGAGAATATTCACAGAACATTTTCAAAGCAGCATTTACATCTGATAAATAAAATATCTGTCCCTGTTCATGAAGAAAAAGGTTATCAAAAAGTAAAAGTATTTCTCAACAACTTCTCCAGAGTCACACTGGCAAAGACATACCATTTACCTTTCGACTGTATTCTTTGCCAATTCTTAGAAATATTAAAATCTCCCTAATCACAAAATTAGAACTTTGTCATAACAAGGTAGCTAGATTTGCAACCAGTCTGTCATATAAAAGTCATCATTGCACTGTTCTGAAAACATTAAACTGGCTGAAGTTTCCCAATTACCTCAAATACACTCAACGTCTACTTACAAAATGGTATATAATACTTTCTGCTGTTCATCTATTAACAACATTCTCAAACAATACCTGCTTAACCATTCATTTTGCTAATCTGAGAAAAAGCTTCTCAAAACCCATAAACCTAAAACAAACATAAGACATAGTTTATACTGATGTATTTTATCCAAAACCTGGAACATGATACTTATGGATATTACATCAGCATCTATAAGTACCATTTTTAAGTATATCCAAAAAGAATACCTTCTCACTTCCAGGCTCTGTACTTGTCTTTCTCCAGGTTAAACTGACCTTTTTATTTTCCTCTTCCTATATTCATTTTTACACTCTCTCTCTTCTCTTTCTCTTCCATACGCTTTCCTCCTTGCAATCCGCTATACACCAACTATCTCTTTTACTGCCCTTAGTGCCTGTGCTTATTCTCTCTTATAGCCTTCTAAATCATCATTTTCCAATCTTCTTTTACCCTCTTCTTCTCCACCTTTCTTTGACCTTTCTTGGCCTAATAATGCTTCTTACTGTCAAGTTCCTGTTTGCACCTCTTGTACCTTATTATTTCTCCTTTCTCTATATTGTTCAAATATACTTAGATAACTATATCTCTACATATATATATATATATATATATATATAGAGAGAGAGAGAGAGAGAGAGATAAAATACACATGCACACAATATATATATATATATATATAACTGTCTATATATACATACATATATATATATATATATATATATATATATATATATATATATATATAGATAGATATATGGGTCCTTGTCAGAACATAGAAAGTACAGTTAATCGAACTGCACTTTGATGAACTGACATTAGCGAAAGGGCATAACATCGAATATGCACTTTCGCTAAAACAAAGTAAAAAACAAAATACATGCAGTTTGTATGTTTTGTTAGCTGTACATTAACATATTCTGTTGATGTACAACTAACAAATCTTTTGTGGAGATCGCGGTACAGTGGGGATAAGGGAATATTCCCTTTTCCCCACTGTAGTGCAATCTCGTAGTTAGAATATTAAAGTAGGGGGTGTGGGGGGTGCAGGGGGGCTTGCCCCCCTACATAGTAGTGTTTACATTTTTTGTGAGCATTTTTTTATTTTTTTTGTTTACTTTAGCGAAAGTGCATGTTCGATGTTATGCACTTTTGCTAAAGTGAGTTTGTGAAAGTGCAGTTCGATGAACTGCACTTTCGATGTTTTAACATAGACCCATATATATATATATATATATATATATATATATATATATATATATATATATATATATATATATATATATAAAATATATAATATTTATATATATATATATATATATATATATATATATATATAATATTTATATATATATATATATATATATATATATATATATATAAAATATTTATATATATATATATATATATATATATATATATATATATATATATATATATATGTATGTGTGTGTGTGTGTGTGTGTGTGTGTGTGTGTGCATATGTTTATTGCCTGTCTGTGATATGACCATGCTATTTTTTCTGTTGATATCATTGTGTAATTTATTGTAATTTATTTTACTACTTGTATGTTTCCTAGATCATGCATATACAATTTGTATAGTTGTAAGGAACTTTTCTCCCCCAGCTAACTCTAGGAATAGGATGTATGCCCAGTTGGACTTTTCTAGTAATCAAATGTCAAATAAAATAAAAATAAATTTTTCTTTGACTGAAGGCACTAATAGGTAATCATTTACAAACTAATGGGATGATCTTAAATAAAAAATAGTAATAACCAGGTAGGTGGTTCTTAATGGGTAATATTTGACTGTCAGAGGCATTTTGAGGCCCTACAGAACAGCAGAGGGTATCATTTCCTATGGAAGATGTAGTATTGCCCAGCCCCAAATATATTTGTAGTTCAATTGATTTTATGATTTATATGTTTAAGATATTTTGAACAAAATAGTCCTTTGAGTGTTATTTAATAATTTGCAAGCTTTGCATAAAATAAAAACAGGCTCATGTTAATTTATTTTTTCAAATATTTATTTTATTTTTTTTTATTTTATTTTACATTTGTTGACCGGGATAGTCCAACTGTATTAATGTCCATTTTCAGTGGAGACCCGGGGAGAAAAGCTCCACGGTAAACAGATAAGTAATAACAAAGAAGGCATATTACCAAGGTAGACAGATTAGTAATAACAAAGAAGACATATTACAGATGAGATATTTACAAATGACATAAACAGACATAAAATAGACAATATCACAAGTTCGAGTTACCCCTGGTAACAGTCAGGGAAAAAAATAACAGTAATTTGATTAATAGAGTATATACTGTCATGGTGAGAGTTAGCCAAGTTTGTTACAGTGACAAAGCCAGTTTATTGCCAGATGTTGTTTGAGTTTAGCTTTGAATTGGGATAGGGAGGAGAGCAAAGTAATGTTAGCTGGAAGGAGGTTCCATGCTTTGCCTGCAGAGTTTGCAAAGAGGGAGTCACCGGCTACATTGTTAATTTTAATTGTCTTAATTTTTAGTCTGTTTGAGGATCGGAGCAGTCTTGGATTGTTGTGGGGGGTGATCATATTTTTAAGAGCTGGTGTGTTATCTGGATAATTGAGGATTTTATTAGCCATAATCAAAAGGTTATATTGGATTAGACGGGGAAGTTTTAGCCACCCAAGCTGTTTAAGGTTGATGCAATGATGTGTTCTAAAAGGTAGGCCAGTGGCAAACCTGACAATGTGGTTGTAAGAGATTGAGAGTCTATTAAGTACAGTTTTATTTAGATTAGAGAGAAGGGGGAATGCATATAAACGTGGTGAAAGCAGATGGGTGCGAGCTAAGGAAACCATAGCCGGTGGGGTTAGGAAGGCTTTTATTCTATACAGTGAACCTAGTTTTTTATTGATGGCTCTGATCATTTCGTTTACATGAAGGTCAAATTTTAGATTATTATCAATTATTACTCCTAACAGTTTTGTAGAGGAGTCGGGGGTGATTATTGTGCCATCTTTTGCATTTATGGTGAAGGTAAACGATGGGGACCTTTGTGTTGAAGAGAATAACAGCATTTTAGTTTTTTTGGGATTTAGCAACAATCGATGGTCGGAGAGCCAGGTTTCTATAGTATTAAAGGTGGTTTGAGTAACAGACCTGGATAATAAGTGTACTGACGTACATCTGGTAGTTATGAAGTATGCATTTTTATCTTGGTCTTCTTTATTTGGAAGGTTGTATGTCCGTTCAAGCAATCATGCCAGTCTCATGCTCTGACCGTCTTATACCTGACACACCATTCAAGAGTCAACAGCGTATTTCCAGCACTATTTATGGCTTCAATCAGTTTTTCACAAATATTTGGAATTCCCTGTTGTGCTGATAAATATGAAAAAAAAACTCTAAGGAACATGCAGTTTCTTAATGGTATGTTAAGTATGAACAATTTAATGCTTTTTTATATACATTTTTCTGTCAGAAACCATAGTTTGCATCTACTGTTGAAAAGAACTTAGCATTTGATTTTATTAAGCCACCTTAATCATAAATAGCTAGTGATGCTTTCTTTAATTAGATCCCATGAACTGATATAGTTGTGAATCTTATATTGCTTTAAAACACTAATCAAATTGTTCACCCATTATTTTGCATCCAGTGGGTTCCTGATACTTAAATGTTCCATTCATTTCATGTTGTGCAGCATTCTTCTCGCACTTTTCTAGAGGCATATGTTACTGGCATGCTGGCAGGATTTATATTTGTATGATGTTTATCAGGAAGACTTTCTAACCCAGCAAACAAATCAGCGTAGTTGTGAAGGATACCACTGCTCTGCCTCTAAATGGAATTTAGAATGTCTCTGTGACTATTTGACTGTTGCTGTAAACATGCACTTTTTGCTTTCACACTTTACTTTTATAATTTCTTGTTTCATGCAAGCCAAACACCACCAAAAAGTAAAAAAAAATGAGCTTCTTTTAAGTGTTATGAAGAGAAACATCATATTGCAGTTCTTATTTTTATAATCACATGCTAGTAGAATTGCACCCATTGACTTTACTTGCTGTCCTGAATATTTAATAATATGCATGCAACTCTCTTTTCAGTGTCAACAGGCATCACTGCTTTGACAGCATTGCCAGGCCAAATATTATACACTGTTGCTGTGTCTGTTTTAAATGTAACATATGGGTTATTAAGTCTCAGCATTTCATTTGAATAGTCTGACTTATGCTGCTGTTGCTGCAAATCTCAAACTTCACTGTGTGAACATTTTTTTCACTTCAGTATTATCCATGTTAAACACACTCATGTTTATGTTGTACAACCTATAAATCCTTTAATACATATGTCATTTGTTTAACATATTTTGGAAAAAAGGGTTCTTTCTAGCATAGAATGTACAAATTTGATTTAGAGGAGGATAACACTTCATATTACACTTATAGCCACTTATCCTACATAATGCTTGAACTTCAGCTCGATGATATATTATGTGTACCTGAATGCTACCTGCTGTGTTTCTATTACTACTGCAGTGCATTATTACATGATTCTGTTTTCATATCCATTACTGTTACAAAATGTTCTCATTTTGTTTCCCATATTTGCATTTTATTGGACTTTCCATCCTTATTCTGCCAAGTATTAGGTATGTAGATGGCAAATCTGAATATCACTTCAAATGCTTTATATTCAGTATTTATATGGAATGAATACAGTTATTTGATTCTTCACAAGTTAAAATGGCTACCAGCACTTTTAAATGAAAGCATCAGTCACGTATCTCTTGTTGCAAAATCACAGTACTAAGTTACTATAGGAAGTAGAGTTTGTTTTGCTAAAAACAATCTATGTAATCTCAAAATAATGGCTATTTCCTCCAGTTTCATTGATATTCCCCACATTTTCAAAGATATTCATTATGAATTTGAAAAAGAAAACAAATCATGTGTGTAACATATTATGAAGAAATGTTTACACTGTTAAATCTGAATGAAGTATTAACTCATATAATAGACAACAGTCTGCATTAGCCATATTAACTGTTGGTGTATATCTTTTGCTCAAATATCAAATATTTCCACATATTTTTTCATGAAAGAACTCAAGATTTGGGGAAAAAATACAAATAAAAACAAATACTGAAAATGATAAAATATTTCAGTATTTGTATGAGAAGTGGTAGTGTGTATGTAAGAAGTGGGTCAGGCTATTTAGAAAGTTTTGAATTATTTTTAACATGTCATGCAAAATATGATTTCATAGCGCAAAAGTAGGTTATCCTTTTAGAAAGCAAACAGTACATGTTGGGTCCATCTGTTAAAATACTAGTCAACAAATGTATGTGGAATAAGCCAAAACATATTCCATATTATTTTCATTGCTAATAATTAGAGGATTTACCTAGGCCACATTTTTGCGTGTAATCCAAGGTAACAGGAATAAATCAGGGATACATTATAGGGTTTAGTGCAAAAACACACGTATAAGACTGAAGAAACACAACTTTCCAGGGTCAGAATCAAAGCATGTAGGTGATTAGTTATACTGAATTTCACAAATATAGTCACAAAAGACAAATCACTTGACTTTCTTTCATTGAAAACTGAAATTTCTAGTGAAAGGAACCTATTTTTCAAAAAACAATCCAGCTTTGAGTTTTCAGTCTCAACAAGTTTAAGCCATCTTAGTGTAAATGACATTATTAGGAGAATGTAGGGGACATAACCTCTGCTTATAGTGTGCTGTGGGTCTCATCACCCAAAAAACAAGTAATCTTGTTGTGTGTGTGGTACAGAGCATCTATTTGCCTACTGTGTGAAGATAACCAAATCACATAATCAGACAGTGATCCCAGGCTGAATCTGAAAAATATTCTTGTCGATCAGTGGCCTGGTTAACAAATACAAATAAGTAAATAAAAATTGTTAAAAAATTACTGATCATTGTGGTGAACTGTACCACTTTGTATGTGAGCTGGTCAGCTTGTCATGTGTGCCCTCATTTTTGGTAGTTAATACAACATATCAAATATGAACCAAAATCAGTGATGACGACTGCCTCTTATAGGGTGATGCCAAAATTCAGTTAACCAAAAAGAAACATTAAGCACATGAGCTATACTGCTTTACATTTTGACGTCTCTGCTTTTCTACTAAACATTTTAGAGAGAAAACATCATAAACTATCAAAGGTAAGTTGCCACATTAAGCGCATTAAGTGTGATATAACCTCAGACATTTTCAATAATTTCCTCACCAGTGCAACTATTCCATTTTTTCATTGACATTTGATTTCTGGGAAAATTTGAATGGGTAGGTGTCCATTCTTCAAGAAGGGCAGGGAGAAAACTTCTAAAGTGTTACAAAAACATTTTAAGAACAATAATTTTACAGTCTTAAAAAGTAATACAAAACATCCTCAATTTAAATAATTATACCAAATTAGACATAATGTGAAACCATTGATTAGGAATAGATGCAATTTATATGACAATGATTTAATGTTTAGAGAAATTTTGAAGTGGGAGAAAAAACATGGTTATGGCATATTTAGGTAGAAAGTCAGGGGAGAGAAATTGAATGAAGCAGGGAAGCAAATGAAGAGGGGGAGTAAGGAGGTGTAAGATGATGATTAGGTACTTTTTCAAATTTAGGGATATAGTTTATCCTGGGGTTGCACAAGAACAGAACCAGATTTTATCAAGAAAGTCCTTCAGAATGTTTTTAAAGGACTGAAAAGAGGGTATTGACCTGATGGAGTGCCAGGCCTTAGCAACTTGGTATGAGTGCAGACAATGTGATAGGTTTGTAGACAGAAAGGAAGTTTTTTTGTCATGATCATAATGACCACATGTGAACATAGTAGTGTAAAATGGTATTTAGTGCTGGACAAGGATACGGATGCTGGATATTTTTATAAGAGATAAGAAATTGTGCATATATACCTAGTGAGGCATTTCTTACCAGTTTAGTCTTTTTAGTTCTATACAGTGGTGGGTTCTGAAAGGGGTATTTGCTGCAAATGTATCAACTTTATTATAATATTGCTCGTGTTTTGCTTTTTGTGATGACTGGACAGTAAGGATGGGAGTGCCATTAGGTACTGAGGGAAGGAGTTAAGTACTGGCAAGGGTAGTTTTAGCTGTGTTGGAGACAACGTCTCTGGTTCATTAACACATGCCTAGGTTTTGGTTATTTTTATGCAATTTTGTATAGGTATGTCAAATTTAAGATTATTATCCACTATTATCCCAAATAATTTGCTATAAGAAGTGACTTCAATTGTTGTATTATCAAGACAGATTATCTTAAATTTTGTGTTTTCACAAAGAGAGGGATTTGGAGAAAAAGAAGTAGTTTGCTTTTTTGAAGGGGCTGAGCATAAGTTGTGAATTACAGAACCATGTTACAATAGTTTTTGGAGATGTTTCAGGTTGTTTGATATGCATATGAGTATGGAGTCATCCACATATTGTATTAGGAAAGCTTGTTGTGTGGATGTGTGGACTTTGTTGCTGGGAATGTTAAAGGGGAGGGGATCAAAGATAGAGCCTTGTGGTACATTAGTGGGGAATGGGGATTGTGAGGTACAGAGAGAGTGTGTGGAGTGCCATTTTACTGATTGATACCTGTTGGATAAGTAGCTTCTAAACCATAGATGGGTGGGCTGAGATAGACCTAGTGAGGACATTTGAAGCAGATGTTTGCTGTGGCAGACTGTGTTGAAGGCTTTAGACAAGTCTAGAAATGAGGTGGAGACTGCTTTGCCATTATCTTTAGCTTTATTGGCAATATCTATACAGGTTAGAAGTGCAGTGTTAGTACTATGGAGGGAACAAAGCTGTGTGTCAGGGATAAGAGTTCTTTCTGCAAGAGATAATTTAGCAATTGTTTTTGCATACAATTTTCAAGTATTTTGGATATGGGGGATAAGACTGCTATTGGACTAAAGTTAGTGATGTGGGTTGATTTTTTCCTTTGTGTACAGGGATAATGTATGTTTTTTATTCCAGACAGGGGATCTGGGATTCTTGGACTGATCTATGTATAAGGATTGAAGCAGGATAAGCAATGGCATTGACTTTTATTTTAAGGTACTTGCTTGGAAGGTGATTGGTTGAAGTTGAACATGGTTTGAGTTTGTTTAAGAGTAGTTTTATATAACATGTGGCTAGACATTTGAATGTGAAAGTGGATGTGGCAATATGTTGCTGTTAGGCAGGGATGGGATTAGAATTTGGGGAATACTTGGTTAAAGATGGCATACTATCTATGAAATAAGAGCTGAATTCTATTGCACTTTTGAATGGTGAGTTATTTGGAGGGGGTTAGGTTTGAATTTTTGGCCATGATGTAAGAATTTTTAATAGCTAACTGGACTTGTTTTTTAGGTTTGTGTTTATTGTTCTAAATAATTTTAGAGTATATTTCTTGTCTTGTTGGTAGACTTACAGAGCATTCTGAAGTTGTTGAGCAACTGAAATTACACACATAGTTGTTAAAGGGCACAGGTACAACATACATAAATTCTATCCAACTTGAATGAACTTGATACAAATGCAACACACTACCAAGGTACTTTCATTCTTAAACATAGTCTTAGAACAAGGAGAAATGTAATAACACATGACACATGCCAGCATTGTGAAGGAAGATGGTGACTTCATAGAAGTGGAGACCAAAGTGAGGGGAGATTTAACAATATATTCAAGATCCTCCTACCCTCAGTTCAGTTCTTACAGAGAGCAATTGGTTTATAGCCAGTAGAGCACAATTAACAAAGAGGAACAATGTGTAACAGGTTTTCTTTCATTTAATAAATGCAGAAACCAGGAACTAGGGAGACAAAATGACTGGCATCTATAGAGTAATCCACTGGTCAAGAAAAAGGACAATGGCCAACTTAGTAATTGGTCATAAGAGTGTAAGGATTTTTCCTTTGAGGGGAATGTCAAAGTCACTTTCCAACACATGGAAGACATGTGTTTGACTAGTTAAAGCTGGTACACAGCAAAGATCTTCACGTTAAACTTGCTTACATTGCACATTGACAATATTCTCACTGACAACCTTTAAGGGTTGGACCTTGTGGCAGAGCTCCCACAGTATTGGTGTCAGGGAATGATGTAGTGATTACAGATTATTGCACAATGAAAATATTCTCAGTGAAAGCGTTTGAGAGTTGGCCCTTGTAGAAGAGATCCTGCAGTTTCAGTGTCAAGGATGGATGCAGTAACCACTGGCTATTGCATAATGACAATATTCTCAATGAAAATGTTCACACATTGAGACTTGTGACAGAATTCCTGCATTATTGGGGTCCGGGATGGATGTTGTGAGCAGAGGCTGAGCACCACAAATGAAAATGGTGAGTGTGTGGAAGTTGAGACATCTTCATAAATGCAGGTAATAACATATAGCATATGATGCACCAAGTGGCAGCTAGTGACTTGAAATCAAATGGGGGCTGCAGGAGACAGCTGAGTAGGTGGAGCCAATGGGAAGGGGTGTGGCCAACCAGAAAGGAGTGGGGCCATTCTCAAAACCACAAAAACTGGGACTTTAATTAAATATGCTGCCCTGGGTGCTAAAGTGTCATTATGAGAGTCCAATCAAGACAAAATGAAGTGTAGAAGAAAAAAATATTGCAATGCATTGGCTACATGACAGCTTACTTATTATCTAGATGAAAACAAAAAGGTTGTGAGGCATGAAAAAATAAATTACTTTTTAAATACATTACTGGAATGCCAATCAAAAACAAGTATAAAAAAAAACAAGCAGCACTCAACTTAAACCACTTCTCCTTGCATTGCAGTTCTAATTATAATTTAAATTCAGCTTTATAAAAGTACCAAGTAACATGCTGAAAGTAGCAATATCTGTAATACCCCCACTTGTAAAAATGTTTCTTATCCAAAAAAGACCTGCTGCCTGACAACAACTATCTACTTGTTTCATGGGGAAAACATGATCAAAGTAAAAAATAAACAGCAAACAAGAAACAAGCTCAAGATAAACTGCTTAAAGGATTACTGCACAGGTTATGGACCACACACGATAGATTGGCATTCTGCTTGGTTTATGGGTAAAGCCTGCAAAGATGACTTCAAGTCTCCAATAAATGTAATGAGCTTCTGAAAATACTCTAATCCTGTCCTTTATTAGAAATACTGTCATATACATTTCAATACCTAAGGCTTATACATTATCTAGTTATGTAAATATTTTCTGCATGGCAACAACAAAAAGGCTTTCAATGTTGGTAATTCTTTAACAGTATGCTTATTAAAGCTTACTAGCATCTTACAGTCTCAGACAAGCTTACCTGATGGTCACTAAAGCATTGCTACTTAAAAACAGAGCAACAGGCACTGCAACAACATGCATTTTCTGAATAATAAGAAGCATAAATCAACAGTATAAAATATGACAGAAAACCATAACATTCTACAAAATCAAGGACAGATGAAAAGCCACTGTAGTACTTGTGTATACCTTAGATGGGGGGAATACTCTGCACACGTACACTGCATAACTGCACCTTGCCTTGCCTGGACACATCCAAAGTCACTACATGGGGGAGTGGGGTGCAACAAGTATGTCACAATTTGAAATGTCTCTGGCTGATAGTGATGGCCCTGACACATTTGTCATACCTCTCAACCTCTGAGCAATAAATCTAGACAAAGGCCCAAAAATAAGAACAATTTTTAAATATTGCTCTTATAAACTTAGAAAGATAATAGAACAGTAGGTCTTGCATTAGTATGAATTTTCTGAAAGGTATGAAATCTGAAACTCAAATGTTTGCCATTATTTTCTAACTTCAATCTTTAATGATTTGCCACTAATTTGCCAAAAAAACATAATTCTATGAAAAGCGGACCAAAAATGTGATGCAAAAATATAAAATAGCCACACAATACAGCTGGGAAACTGTCAAAGAAGGGACACAGTTTTAATATTAGTACTGTTAAGTTGAGCAGCTGATAAAATAAGAGAATCTACATGCATCTCTGAAATAAAAGTAATCTATAACTCTGATTATTACAATTATTTATTAATTGTAAACCCTCCACGTTTTCTACCAAAATTGCCATTTTGTGGAGGGATTATTAGGGAGAGAGCAACATTTTGAGACAAAAGTGGGCACAGTTGAGAGGATTGGATATACCTAATTCTATAAAGTGATTTATTTGCACGTACCTCTCAACCTCTTAATGCAGAAAATCTGGACAAGGCCAAATATATTGAGACAACATACAAACAGTACTAAAATTGCTCTTGTATAAACTTAGACAGTTGATAGAATAACATGTCTTGCTTTAGCATGAATTTTTCTGAAGGGTATGAAGTCTGAAACTCAATGTCTGTCATATTTAGTGATTTCATTCCTAAATGATTTGCCCAAAAAACACACATTTTATGAGGAACAAACCAAAAATAAAAAAGCAAAAATCTATTCATTCATCAAAAATCTGGACAGTAGAGAGGTATAGTTCAGCTGGGGCTGTCTGAATTTGCCTCCCTTCCCCCCACACAAAACCATGGTGGAATGGGGCCTCTCCCCTGCAGCCATTCCAATGTCCCATTACTTGGCTATTTCACCCCATTTACCATAAATACTGTAATGTGCATACTGATTTACATCTATGATGATTTGGATTTCATTTAAAAGCTTTATTTTACATTTTACAGCACAAACACTAATAGACATCTGGTAAACAAGGCAATGCAGTCTCACAATGAAAATATATGTAACATTAAAACTTCCCTGCCCTTGAAACTCACATTCATTGAAACAGCATTGAAACCCACATTCAAAAAGAATACATCTGGCCAGTGGTAGATAAAGATTAACTTTGGGCTGTTTCCAAATCATAGGCCCCTTGCACATGAAACATACATGTGTTCTTTGATACAACTTCCTGATTGTATTAAATTATATTCCTTGTATAATACAGTACAGTTGTTAGACGACGTTTTAAATTTATTATTTTGAACATTTTTCCAGTAAAAAATTAAACAAAATGCATGCACCAATAATGACAAAATTGCCCAGTTCAGAACATTTCCATCATAAAAGGCTACTAAAACTTCTACAATCCACCAATATCAGTAAATATGCACAATCTCTGTAGAAGTAAAAGTCATCTAAATAATTCAACATTAAAGAGATCTGTAACTAATGAAGACATTGCTGCTAGCAAACAACTTTATATTTCATTGTTCCATCTACAAATAAAGTGCCTGTTGCCCTTGAGGAATAAATTGCCTATGTCACATTAAAAAAATGATAAGCTAGTAATATTGCAATAGGGAATAGATGGCAAACTGATAACAGGTTCATAGTTACTAGGTATCTCTACCAAAGAGGACATTCTCAGGACTGCAACATCCACCCCCTTTAAAAGTACAACACAGTACAGTATCAGCAATGCAGCTACATACTGTGGGAGTAGAACGCACAGCCTTCTGCATCAAAAGCAAGTATACTACTGTTGTGCTATTAACAATGCAAGCAGACTAAGCATAAGCAGCATTAAACATCTCTTCCCCTGAAGCTCTTTGTTCCTTGTAAAATCCATTTGACACTCAAATGTATTTCTTAACTTTGCAGCACAAGAAATCTGGAAAAAGCCGAAATTTATTTGGGGGAACAAAAGTCCAAAAAACAGGGACACATTTTAAACATTGCTTGTATAATCTTAGAAAGTTGCTAAAATAAAATGTCGTTTTACCACCATGCATTTCACTGCCAAGCCTTGAACCTAGGACCCTGTGCAGTACACTCAGAGCAACATACCACTATGTCAAATCAGCTGTTTCTTGAAAGACAGGAAGACTGAAACTTAAATGGCTATCATTTAGTGAATTCAGTTCTCACCATAGCTCTCAACCTCTTAGCACAAAACACCTGGACAAAACCAATAATGGGGGAATACAGCCTACAAACATATTCAGTGAATTTAGTTCTCACCATAGCTGCCAACCTCTTAGCACAAAAAACATGGACAATGCCAATAATGGGGGAATACAGCCCCCAAAATAGGGACAAATTTCAAATACTGATCTTATAAATGTAGAAAATTGCTAGAATAAAAGGTTTTGTTTTACCATGTACTTTCTGAAGAATATGAAGTCTGAAATTCAAATGCCTGTCATTATTTAGTGAATTAAAAATCCAGAAAACCACAGATTTTATGAGGAACAGAACAGAATAAAAATATGAGGCAAAAATTTGAATAGTTTGCACAAGTAGTGGTGGGTAGGAAATTCAGGCTCTTGCTACCTGCACCCAAGGTACAGTGTTTGAGCCTGAGTTATTCTCTAGCCACCAGGTATATTTCCTGAGTTTCTCTCTAGCCACCGGGTATATTTAACTGGGGCATTTCACACACACACACACACACACACACACACACACACACACACACACACACACACACATACACACGAGTACCTGAGTTTGGAGTCCATCCCAGCTTCCTTTGAAATTCCTGCAGCAGCTTACAAAGTCTCACCCCCCTCCCCCCACACAAGAGCAAGCTATCCAGCCTAATGTTGAAATACAAGTCCTTCCCATGACAGCAAGCTATTCAGCTTGCAGATTTTGCAGTCCGATCCCCTTCCAGTCTATGCAGTTGTAACCACATAGACTTCTGGGCATCTCGGTAGTCTGATGCCTTCTTCCTAATCCAGACTGGTTAAACAGCAGTCCAGATTTCTGCATGCATGAGTGGAGTTCCAGGAATGCTGAACAAGCATGTGTGGAGTTCAGGGACTCGCTATCATTTGTTTTATTTTGTTTTTCTTTTTTATTATTTCATTTTTTTCTTTTCTTTTTACAGCTGGGAGGGCTGCAGTCCTGCAGTCCAATAGCACAAGCCACCTCTGGATGCATGTAACATTATAGATTAAGGATAAGCTGTCCTTTTTGTGTTAGAGATGTATTTTATCCTGGATTTGTAAAATGTAATTTGTTATGTACATAGATACTTACAAAGTACTACCAGTTCTATACAGTTTAATGTAATATACTTTAAAATTTACCAACAGTTAATTCATTTTTGAGATGAAAATGCAATCATATTGATGTTGTAACAGATGGCTGATACTTCTAGGGGTTTGAATTCTACCACTGCCAACCACTGCACCGCTAGAGTATGTGAGGTACATGGGGTATTGTCTTTGGATCCAATCCACTGCCCCAGATAGTTGTCTTGCCACCAGAAAGATGGTCTTTTGAGTGCCATCACTGGTATCTGACAAGATAAAGAAACACATAAAGTCCTCACAAGTCTGATTTAAGAACCAATTCACAAAATGTAACTTGGCCCATACAGCATAAAGGGAATATGGACTGCTGCCTTGGTTATGGGATTCCAAAATTCACACCTAGACTACAACTGCACACCAATCACTTACAGAACTGAGTCTTTGGCCTAGCACCTTAGGCTCCATTCTTATCATTTGCTGTGTGAACCACTGTGTCTTTCAGTGCCCCTTACCCACTTGAACTGCTTTACAAAGAAATTATTTTTGGACGCACACACAGTTCTCAGGGATGTTGGTTGAATTCTCCAGTTCATCACAGCTGTTTTCCTGGCACTGTCATGTTGCCCCCACTATGAATTTGAAGAGAAACTATGCACATAAGTTATCTGGCCAAATACAAATTATAAAAAAATGATACTTCACTAATAGTATGCTCATATACCTTGGCTAACTAGAGGTGGAAACCACAGCTTTAACAACCTACAGTGCTAAAAAAAAACCTTCTTCTCATGTAAAAAATAAAAAGAATATATAAATAAATAATAAATACCATTCCCAGTATTTTAAAAGATAATTACAACTTTAGTTAATAAGGAAGCACCAACAATGCAAACTAAATATCCACTGGTTGAAGTAACACACAGAGAAAGAAAAATAATTGTACATATAATATGAACACTAAAATATGTTCTATAGCTAAATAAACACCATAATTGTCTCTTATTGAAGAAGTACTTCCCCAACTATTCTATATTAGAAAATGTGTGTCTATATTAGAACACCGAACTTTCAAAACTTCGAGTGTTCTAATATTGAACCCTATTAATTGAAAATTTAAAACATTGAACATACAGAACAGTGATTTTTTTCCTAGGGAAAAAATTTGCTGTTCCAAAACATATACATACAACACAAGCACACCAAACAAACAGCAATCCACACACATACACTTAAACTCTTACACCTAACCCTACACTAAACTATACTTACACCACTAACTATCCACTTACCTTAACCCAAACCCTAACCCTAAGGTCCGTCACTATCACACAGTCACCTCACCCGCGCCCTAACCCTATCTCACCTACCCCGCCCTAACCCTCACGTCCACACAATTGCATGCTTACCTGACCCACACCCTAACCCTAACTCACCTAATCCGCCCTAACTCTCACGTCTACACAATTGCACACTTACCTGAACCCAACGCGTAACTTTCCACCACAGCTCTGAAAATACCGAAGCAACACATAAATAGGAAATGAATAGGAAAAAATGTGGTTTTCTGTTTCTTCAATATTTTCAGCGTTCGCTGAAAACGGATTGATATTAGAACACTCAACATTTTGAAAGCTAGGTGTTCTAATATAGAACAGAGAACCGAAAATTTGATACAAGGCACAATTCAAAGGCAAACTTAAATAAATGTATCACTAAATATGTCTCAGAGTGAGCAAAACTCAAGGTATAAACATGCAGTAACAGCTGCAGTAGTGGTAGCGCAAAATACCAAAACAACAATGTAGTGCTGCAAGCTGTATTGCAGCAGAAGTGGCTGCACAACATAATAAAAGAATAATGCAATGAATCACCTCATTAGTGGTAGATTCATAGGTAGTTACTAGGCATGCAGTACATGAGACCATATATGAGTTTAGCCCAAGTTCTCAATTGCCACAAAGATATTTCTGGCTGAGTGACTTGCTCAAAGGCACACGGTAGGCAGACGAAGGCTGAGGAAATCAAACATTTGTACTTCAGAAAGTAGCTCATTAACAGAGCATAGCTGTAATCCCCTGCACCAACTGCCAGACTTCTGTATACCACTCAGTCTCATAACATAACAAAATAATAATGCAATGAAGGAAACTGAATCTCACCTGTAGTGGTAACACAGCCTAACCAAAACAGTACAATGCAGCAAGCTGAATCACAGCAGCAGTAGTGGTAACATAATGTAACAAAACAGCAATGTAATGAAGCCAGCTAAATGGCAGCAGTTGTAATACAACATAACAAAACAGTAACTAAGAGTAAAATAGGATGTATATAAAACATTTGCTGGCATAAAATGTGTTTTACTTTATTAAGAAAAGACAGATTTTAACTTGGAAAAGACATTACTGTTGTTATAAAAATAAGGGATTATAATCATAGACAATAGGTTTTCCAGAAACTGTGCTCAGAAGATTGTGAACTGACATTTGTCTGAAAATATGGTTTTACATGGGGAACCCCTGCATCTGCTGTTGATTATTATAATCATGCTGAGGTTACTGTTACCTGAAGAAAAGAGCAGGAAAATCAAGTATTTGATTTTTTTATTTCTTCAGCAAATTTAGACAAAAGTAACCATTTAAAAATATAGTTCTTATATTTGCCTGATATGAGTTCTTACACCTGGCAAAAAGAAAGTGCTCTCATGGGATGGGACGTACAAGGGAGATAGCAAGGACTGTTAGCATAAAAGCACACATTACTTACAGCAGCAAAACATTTGATTACGATATTTTAGAAAAACAAAAGCACAAAAACTATCAGTGACATCGTAAGCCTAGAAATATTATTGCAGATGTACTGAAGGACAGCAGTACAGAGATAAACATTAGTAAAGGCAAAACAGTGCTTAGTGGGTCACTGGCAATGATTTTCTGAAGTGAAACCAGTCAGCTTATTTTTATTGACCGTTTGGTACAATGTGGTTAGTGCATTTTCATCAGACATAAATATTTGCCAGAAAAAAAAATTCAGCATATTAACAGAATTTCCATGTACACATAAATGATTTTGCACAAAGCAATATGCATGGAATATTGTAAGAGTGAAGGAAATAAGCTACATCTCTCACCAGTAACGGTTCCTCCATCCGTTCTTGGATAAGGCACCTTCTGTGCGGAGTCTGCATATCCTTCCTGTGTTTATGTGGGTTTCCTCTGGGTGCTCTGCTTTCCTCCTACATTCCAAAGACATGCAGTAGATGGATTGGACCCTAATTTAGCCATAGGTGTGAGTGTGCAGTGCAAATGCACTACCACTGCAGGACTAGCCACCCCGGCGGTGTAAACCTTGGCTCTAGATGATTGCTACTGCTGAAGTGACACCCTGACCCCATGTGCAAAAATGGGGAAAGGGGGTTTTGGATGGATGGATTCAAAGAACTACACAGGCATACAGCATGCAGTTCAGCAGCTATCCAGTCTTCGATTAAACATAATTCAGAACTGTTTATTGATGTTGGAAGAATGGTATATCATGTTTATTGTGCTTTAACCACAAATACAGATTCACAACATGATTACACTACAAGGAATAACAAAGATAGCAATGATAATCTAGGTGCTCTACTTATTAAAAGCAAAGGAAAATATACAAAACGTGCACAATGACAGTGAAAGGCAGGGATATTATATACTTATAAGAATATCAGATAGCTGTTATGAATTGTCTGTACATGATTCGTCATTTTTTATATAAATAACCAACAAAAGGCATACATCAAAAGTGTTAAAAACAAAGAAGATGTCCACAGGGGCAAACAGCAACAACTAGAAACTAATTTATTAAAGCAGTACCTGAGCGCTTTCATTCTGACAGTTGCAGAACTTCATCAGAGTAAACAGATTACCTGATGCACCAGATATTTAAAAGTCTATGACCCAGTCACAGCAGAACAAGTAAATTAGTTCACTTAAATCAATTATCTCTAAAAGGTAAAAAAACAGTAATGATATAATACACACAATTCTAGAATGAATCGTAGAAAAGCATGTAATAGTAATGGTAGAGATAAAACAGTAAAAATGAAATAAAATGAAATAAATTTTCATAATCCAAACACAGGCTTGTAGCCCTAGATTTAAGCACACTGCTGAAAGAAATAATGTTATTTAAACCAGAAGAAACACTCACAGACACACTGACATGGACAAGACTGGCACTCTGTAAAATTTGCTAAACAGTCCTTGACTTAAAGTCTACAAACTGTATTGGATATCACACTGCTTGCAGACTTGGAAGCCAGAGACAGATTGGCAGGTCTTACATGCTGTTGATCATGGACCCTTACAGCAAGACACACTCTCCAGATTTAAGCTTTTAGGAAGCTTAATTGTCACTGTAGAAGATGTGCCAATCAGTCCCTGCAAGTGCTGTCATTCAATCAGTCCCTGCAAATGCTGTCATTTAAACAGCTGTGTTGGTAATCACTGTTGCTTAAATGTCGACAGATACTGCTTTTATGGACCAGTTAGCACCCCTCTTCTTCTTCTACAGTGCTCATTGTTCCCCCTAAAAACTTGTACCGGGGCAACCATCTTGTTTGTCCCATTATGCCTATGCCTCTAATATTTTAGGTAGTACTGCACGTTAAATGGGTTGGAAAGCAGGCTTTTGAATTGAAATGGAGTCTGATAATGCTAAAAATATGGATCTTTGGACGAAAAATGTGGTGGTGAAGGAAGAAGTTAAGAAGTATGTCAGAAATGGAGTAAAGGACTACAGAAGGCTCGGGAATTCAGAACTCTGGAATTACAAGGATTTTTAGCTGGGTGAGACTAGGGATTCAGTTGAAAGGAAATAATTTTGAGAAATAAAGGTGCATAACTTCACAGGAAAGAAAAGAAGGGCAAGAGGATAGATCAGAATGGATGTTGTAGCAGTTATAATGAACCTTTTAGTGATAAGAACATGGAATGCTGAGAGAAGCAGAGATGAAATACGTGACTATAAACTAGAATCCATCATAATAAATTACAGTGTATGTGAAAATTTGTGGGAAGAAATGAGGCAAGACAGTTTGGAAGTTCAACACAAGACAAAGGTATAGATCAGAAAAGTTTTGGGAAGCTTTTGAATATTTAGTTAGGTCAAATAATGCCACATTTGCAATATCTTTTATTGGCTGGGTGAGGTCTGATGGCTATCCTGAAGCTTTGTTTCTTTGTTTAGAGATACGTTTGTGCATATATATATATATATATATATATATATATATATATATATATATATATATATATATATATATATATATTAAAATGTTTATTCAAATGTTTTGCAGTTTATACTTCATAAGTTGAGTTGCTCTACTACCGATAGATGGTCTGACATTGACTAAGGAGATATTAGTGCCGTGAAAGGTTGATATAGTCTAGAAACAGGCACCTGATCGTTGTCTCAGACAGGGAAGAGTATGATGGAGCAAACAGCTTCAGGATGGAAACTATAGCCACATAAACTTTTTTAAGCCTTCTGAACATTGAGGACAGGAGGATATATGAGCAGATAAGCATGCAATGGTGTTAAGGGCTACCATAAGCTGTGTGGTGGTTGTCAGAAAGTAATTTAGTACATGGAAAGCACACATGATGTTGGACAACAGAACAGCATAGGCTGTCACTATTATACTATAGTCTACAATAAAAGAATAGTCTTGTACAAATTGTCAAATTGTATTACTTTTTTTATTATGACTAACTTAATATTGGGGTTAGACTTGATTTCCCCCTCAAAGACTACTCCTTAGAGCTTCCAATATTTTATAGCTTGAAAGCATGACTGTTCCATGCAGGCAGTAAGTGAAGATCAGGTAGAAATAATTGGATATACCTAAAAGCCATGGTATTGACAACTATACTCAAGAAGAGTTAGATGACTGCTGAAGTATTGGTTGTGTTAGTAGACATAGGACTGGGTGAGTAGATCATTGTCGAGTTATCAGTGTACTGGGTTACATAGTTGTACCACAAGTCTTTTTTCGTCATTTCAAAGATGAAAAATAGAAGTGGGCAATGCACAACCCCTAAAGGAATACTCACAGTAAGTTGTAAAAGGGTAAGCAATGTCATCCTGCCTTAAAACGTGAGATCTTCCTTCATTGTAGTTGCTGAAATAATGGGTAGTACTAGCATGCAGTGCAGTGGCTGATGGCCTGCTTAGCAGGATATGGTGGTTAGCCACTGACAAATCACCCATACCAAGGTTAATTTCAGCACCATAACAAAGAACCTGAGGCATGAATACAGTAAAGTTAAAAAAACTGAGGTTCAGTCCCCATATATATTTAAAATATTATGAACACAACAAACTGGGTTAAAAATAAAGCAGTAAAGTTGGATGGTTTGCATTTTTGGAGTTTGATATTTGAATGACCGTTCATTCCATATTTCAGACAAATTATACCTATTTCTTTTTTTTTCCAGCAGGGAAGCCCAGTAGTTTGCATCAAAGCAAGCAATGTTTTGATAAATATGTCACAAATTGTAATATTTAAATCTATAACAAGCAGTAGTATTTAAAGCTTTAACAATAGTAGTATTCCTCCTTAAGGAAGTCGAGCACAGTGGGAGGTGTATGTCATGCGACACTGTGAGTCTGTCATGTGACAAGACCTCTCTGTGTGAGTACCGTTTTCATTTGGCTTACTTGTGCATCCATAATAATTACTTTTAAGTTAAAAATACAAAACAGAGGCAGAAGTTTAAATTTGCAGCCATGTATTGTTTCCAAGGATATATATATAACATGTAGTACTGTTGCTATCTTTTTTTATTTTGGATAATAAACTTTTTTTTAGTTTATTAATGCCAGTGCAGTCAGTCTTTATAAACCACAGAACTGTGTGTTTTCTGCTTCCACTTCTAAAGCAAACATCTAAGATATTTTAAATTCTAAAACAAAACATCTGACGTCAACCAGTTTATGTGTAGTATTAATTTTTACATGCAGTTTTGCCTCTTAACAGTTGCAGTAATTTCTCACAGTAATTAAAATCCTGGTATAATTAACTCATCTCAAGTCCCATAAAACTGAGGATCTGAAAAAAAATGTATTTCTTAAAGCACACACTTCAAACCTGTATCATTTTCAGTTTCACTGTGCTTAGGATTAAAATAATTTTTAACAAGCTTATCAGCTGCATATAAATTAATGTATTGGGTTATTAAAGATTCATTTTAACAGACTTTGGGTAGCAGCTCCACATTTACTTTTACATTGCTTTCTTTTCAGTCCTAACAAAAAAAAAATAACTTTCAGGATTTAAAATATTTCTCAAATGTCTGGATTTTTATACCAGTATGTAACCACTGCACCTATATTCTTATTTTACTTACTCCTCTTTCAAGGTCCACCCAAACATTGCAGGTATTTTGTCCTGAGAACAAAAATTCTGGTGATTATTAGATCCATTTTTGTTACACTAGGTATCCTTATTAATTTAATAGATATTATCGCCATTTTGCCTAGCAAAGTTTTGCCTAACAAAGTGTTTCCCCTGTGACTTTCCACTCTGTTTCCTATTCTTACTTTTAATCTTAAATTAAAATACAGTTTTAGTTGGTTTTCTGGTTGGGGTGTAAACATGCTGAGGGCACTCATATTCATTCAGTAGCACTGAATACTTTGTCGTTGTTTCTAAAGAAAGGATGTTACCAGCTAGAGTTCAAGCTGCTTTATCATTGGTTCTTATACTTTATCTCTTCGGTTTAACAGTGGGTAGAAGTGTCCTGCACAACATCACTCTGTGCTGTATTCAACAGATTCAGGAAATATCAGTTTCAAATTCATTTTTAGAAACAATTAATCCAGCTTCTAGTTAAAGCTGTGTAAATCACAGAATTAAGCAATGGTACATTGTTGTACATATAAAGCCAATCTCATAGACAGATTAGACCAGATTATTTCCTGCCAACTAATTTTTGTTGCTTGAGCTTAATTGTTTTACCTATAGTTATTATTTTACCCAAACCTAATTCTTAACAAGGAGCAGAAATGTTATTATCTTATTTTATTCTCCCACCAACCAGCCTTTTGGCTTTACAGGGCTAGAATGTTGACTATATACTATTAACTTCTTGCTCAGACCTTCTTTAATCTACATCTTCATCAGTTTTCTTGAACTAATACTTAATACAGAAGCTGAAACACTATTATATGGTTTATCCTTGACTTACACATCTTGCAGCCTTGGTCAGAATGAAAGGTCTGCTAGCTAGTCTATACTTTGTTACCATCCTTATAGCACCTGATATACTTTGCAGTGTAAGAATTGCCTGATGTTCATTGATATGGAGCTTTTACTTAACTCATCATTGTCTACATGTGAGAGATGCAAGTACCTACCCAAATTCGAGGCTGCAGTCTAAAAACAAACACATCCCACTTACACCATACTAAGACTATACCCACACTAAATTATCATGTGCTGAGACACTAAAAATGTCCTTATCCAAGCTGCAATAGACTAATATGTGCAAGGACCAGCATAAACTAAGCACTGCAGCACCAATTATTGACAACACAACTGAAAGTCACCAGAAAAAAGCACATTCTAGATGAAATGGACCAAAGCCCTTAAGACACTTTGGCCAGAGAAATGTAATTATGACATGGCCTCCCATGTTGTTGTAAATGTCTCCCATGTTGTTGTCAATGATCTGGCACACAGAAACCTGAAAGATATGGTGAGAGGCATGACTGTGCTTTCCATGCATGTTACAAATGCAGGAAATCCCCTTGTGTTGAGTGGAATCCTTCCAACACCAAAAATGATACAGAAGTTTAAGAAAAAATGATTGGTCTTAACAACTGGCTAAACACTTGGTGTCATTCTAGGCAGTTCCAGTATATGTCAGCCTTAATGTCAGTATGTGACAGTTATAATTGCTTTGTCAAGGTGGTTTGTACCTTCCATTCCAAGGCTTCCTTCTGCACAATGGCAAAAGTTTTTTGCAGTCCCTATTATGCCTTTTTTAGTAACGGTCCAGCTATTGAACCTTCCATCCTAACTTCCGAAACCATTAGATTATATCAAGGTGGCTTTACTTAATTCTAGAGGTCTAAATAACAAACTGATGGACATTCAGGTCCTCCTCCATTTTTAGCATATCCATAAAAGTGTTGTTACAGAAATCTGGTTTAAGTACCCAAAGGGCCTCTCTCTATATACCTGGGTGTTGTGCTTACCATAGACCTGATGGAAACTGTGGTGGCATTTCCATATCTATTAGGGTCCACACTACCTCAAGTCAGATACACAGAGGCCTTCAAGTTGCACTAATAGAGATTTGAATCATGCTAAATAAGATCAGTTATAAGATCACAGCATGCTGCAGAACCACTTCCATGTCTCCAGGAAATCCCACAAGTTTCCCAAATATTCTTAAACAGCTCCACAAAAATATGAATTTTGTTACTGTAGATGATCTTAACTACTCAGTGAATATCACCATCAGCACTGGATATGCACAAAAATTCTTATATGTTATAAACAAGAACTTCCTAGACAAGACTGCTAATGGACTTGCTAGAGAACAGAATATACCTGACCTGGTCATAAAAAATTTGTAGTGACTGCAGCATGGTGATTATGCTCTGATATTCAGAAAAAGATAAATCAATTAAGTCCTAGAGTGGTGCAAGACCCAACTTCAACACATATTAAGCACCTGCAAGGTCAGGTCTCAGACTAGACAATAAAATCTACCAGTACTGATGAGCAAATGGCAGCGTCAGAATAAAATATGTGTTTCTGTCTGCTGTCTGTACCAATAACATGTACCTGACTTCCTTTTATAAACTTAGAAAGTTACTAGACTAGCAGAGTGTCTGTTCATGTGTATTATCTGGAGGATACAAAGTCTGAAGTTGAATCCTCAGTAATTTGTCTGAAAACCACAGACATTACGAGGAAGAGACCAAACATATGAGGCAAAGATCTGGACATTCTGTGAAAATGTGGACAGTTGAGAAGCATGGAAAATATGTGGAAATGAAAGTCGCTGTGTTACACTACTAACAAAACAAAGTTTTTTTTTTTTTTTTTACCATAACTAGTATTACATTGGGCAGATCCATGCACTACAAATAAAGTATGACTGGCTCACCACTCCTAACTTACTATTATATGTTCCCAAAATGGATGCCAAGATTCACCTTGGCAGCCATGTCTTGAACACATAATAAGTCAGTTAGAATTGGCAACCCACTCATAATGCTCTATATTATCTGTATGTACCATCCCCAAGGGAACCCCCTCACTGGTTGTCAGACTGCAAACTAGTAACCATCTCTATCAGAATCTCTAGACTGACAGAAACAAATATCACAGAATTCAAGGAATTTAAATGTACAAAGTTCCTGAAATTCTATGATGAAGCCTCTGAATTTGAATATAATGGTATTACCTATGATGCTGATACTGCGAAGAGTTATGCACAAAAGTTCTGCTCACACCTGGACAACTTTATTAAACTGGCAGTGCCAACTAAATCTGAGCAAATGGGGAGCTTTAATAGAAATCATTATGGTGGCCCTCAAACATTAATGAACTATGCCCTGTAACCTCTGTGATCCTAGGATTCCATGATCAGAACTAGAACCATTCATTTTAGACCATTGTTACCATTAAGGTACTACTTAGTGTGAAAGAAAGAGAAGGGAAATAGGAAATAAAATTCTAAACTTTCACAAGAAGAGAAGCTGGTCCTTCAGAAATGACAAAGGTGGAGCCAAAGTAAATTAACTCAGTGGCTCATGAAATTAAATACCTACGGAACATAATGTTCTGGCTTCCATGTAGTCAGAAGAACCTCATGACCGACCATTCAGTGGGCAGGCAGGATCAGTATTGGTTCTCCCTGCAGTAGATGTCCCTTTCTTTGTGTCATCTTTGTCATCCTTGGATTTACTGACATCATTACCATTGTATTTCACAACCACTGATGCTGTTGACTGCAATGATGTCTGTAATATCTGTTACAGTTAAAGTGACATCAGTTCTTCCTTTTGATGCCAGTATGAAACTGGGGGTCTACTTTAGTAGATCAAATTTTCATTTACCTGACTTTTAAAACACCATGATGAAAAGGCTGACAGCACCAGAATACCGACTTCCCGGAACACTGACTTACCACTCCAGGTAAGTGACCGCTCGGCCAACCTGAACAAGAAATGAAAACTGAAGCAAAGTAAACCCACCCATGCAGAGGGCTTCACCCCCCCATCTCCCCTTGCTAAATATACCTACTCCAAGATCGCACTACAGTGGGGGTAAGGGGCAAAGTTCAACATGGTGGCCGAGCTGTTACTTACCTGGAGTGGAAAGTCGGGGTTCATTGGGGGGACATTGATGTTCCGGTGCTGTCAACCTTTTCATCTCAGCATTTTAACAGTCGGGTAAGTGAAAGTTTGGTTTCTGAAGGGGACCCAAAACTGGTAACTCCTTTACCACCAAAAAGCTTACTCAGCATATGCAGTTTACAAACTGAATATTGCTTTTATCGTTATGAATCATTTTATTGTATGGATCTTGATACTGCAGCAAATTTTTATTTTTTTGTTGTTTAGTCAAGCACACAAAACATGCAGTTAAACATGCCAATGACACTACAATAATATGCTCTTCTTATGACATGTCACAGGAGTTTATTATTGCTCAAGAAACCTACACTTCCGTAGTAGACTAGCTAATAAAATATCAGCTTCATCTGGGAGTTAAAAAGGAGGTTATTTCTAGGAGTTAAAAAGGAAGTTATTTCTGTTTGCTTCTACTTCTGGCCAAGACAATGCAGATAATGTCAGTACTGCCTCATTAAACAAAGCATCACAGAACTTCTATTGCATACTAAACTGTTAATGATGATGGCAGACCAAAATCTGAAATTCAATTCCACATCAACCACACCATGCACAAAATAACAAATGCAAGAACAGCTTTACCAAGCCAAACCTGCTACCACTCTAATCATGCCTGGATAATCAGTGATCATAAGCCTGCTACATGCATAAGTCAAACCGACTAACCAAATTACCACACAACTGTACAGCAAGAGGTTTGTCAGTTTGGTTCTTACTAGAGTGTACTTTCTGAAGTGTTTGTGTATTCTCTGTGTGTCTGTGTGGGTTTTCTCAGGGTACCCAGTTTTCTCCCTTGTCCCTAAGACATGCAGAAGGTGGACTAGTGACTTGGTTGTGAATAAGTTTGTGATATAAGAAAAAAAATTGGAAAACTATTTCTGCTCCTTGCATGCCAAGTAAATTCTATGGATAGTGTTGGCTTTTAATGGGGTCACTCTAGGAATCAGATTTGACTCAACAGCATTGGACGGACGGAAAATAAAACTGTCAGATTTCCTATTAATCTCCACAATAAAACATCAATGTATAGAGCTGACCAACTTTTCTTTACAAAAAAGCAAACAAAATCCTGTTTAAAGATGAAATATTTCCTGCCCTTTGTAAACTTCTGAAATGGTACATCCCAACAAGAAAGCTGAAACCTACAACATAGAAATTAATAATAAAACAAAAAATCTGCCAGTTCACTATAGAGATACACTTTACTCTGTCTGTGTAGCTAAATTATGCAATTTGTGCAGATCTTAGACAACATTTTACCTTATGCCATATTAAGACCAATTGAAAATATTAAACATAGATGTATGTGCTCATTATCCTTGCCAAAAAATAACCCGTACTCTTTTTGCCTCCACATCACACTGCCCTGTTCTTTTAAACCAATCAGCTGTGCAATATGCTAAATTGCTGTTGCTCTCAGGTAAAACAAAACTTTTATGGTTGCTCTTCCAGCTACTATCACTATAAGCCTAATTTATTTTTTTTGCCATATAGTTCAAACTCACAAAACATACAACTCCTCTGATATGTTCTTCTTTACTGTTCTGAAAAGCCTACTCATTTTCTACAGTCTCCTTAATCTTGCTTATTCATCCTCATTCATTAGTAACTGTATTTCTTCTCCCCTTAAAACCTCAAAGATTTTTATTCAACCTCCTGTACATTCAATGAATTTTGAACCAATTTAAAAACTGTTAACCTTTCAAATAAAATCTTCTGTTACAGTCTAACTCAACTGGGTGCTATAGAACAAATAAGTAATCCTTACCTGTCTCTGTATCTTCCTAGAATATGTAGATGATATTGCTAGGTCATTTTTTTTTCGTTTTGCATGGAAAAAATGACCTCCTCTACAGCAAATATACTAAACAGTAATAGAAAGCGTCCTCTCCTACTGCACATTCACTTTGTTGTACATCAGAGTGCACAGTCGACCTGATTTTCATAGCCTAGGTCGCAGGCAGCCTGTCATATCCTTTTCTTTCCAATTAATATTCCCATACTCCCTTCTATCAGTTTTAACTATCAGCTATGTTGAGTTTTTGAGTTTTCAGCTAAAAATGTTATCAACTTTCACCAGGCTAGATGGCAGTTAGGCTACATTCGACTCTCCTCTCAGCATTATGCCAAAGCTGTGCTGAGATACCAGGCAAACAGAGGCATTATATCATCTAATAAACTCAGTCTGACAAACTCACTTGCTCCCACCAAGCCTAAGTGGCAGATAGTCTCTTCTACTTTTCCATCTAATGACAACCTTCTCCACATTTCTTACATAGAAACACATTCCCCTCATTCTTAGATGGCAATTATTTAAGCAATAACCCATGCCTGGGTGTGGGTAATGCTGGATTTACCCATGGTTGGTGTGGTTTGGTCATGAGGGTGAAGCCCGAGTGGCCAAACAAAGACAATTATGGCTAAATCCAGAATTATCCACACCCAGAAGTTGGTTATTGCTATTATACAATGACATTATTTAAGAAAAAATACTTTTCTTAAATAATGGCATTGTATAATGCCTCCTTGCTGCCCTTCTGCAGCTGTCCAGTATTCTGAGGCAGTTCTGATGTACTGCGCATGCATATGATTATGCAGTACATCAGAATTGTGTGTGGAAGCAATGGAGAAAGGAAGATCTCCATTACTTTTAAAAACGTGTCTCGCTATGTTAAAAGAGTTTAACATAGCGAGGCAGCTTTACAAAAAGCAACGGAGAAAGGAAGATCTTCGTTGCTTTTTTTTAAGATATCTCGCTATGTTAAACTCGTTTAACATAGCGAGATAACAGCAACGGAGCTCCTCCGTTCCCCGTTGCTGTCCAAAAAAAAAAAAAAAAAAAAGACTTATACTAATGGAAAAAGTCTGGCGACCGGACCTTTTTCCATAAGTAGAAGTCTGATTTACAACATGCACGCTGACCAATCAGCATGCACATTTTGGAATATTAATGGGGGGTCATTGCATAATCTGATTTGCCCTCCACTCAGAGATCCTCCTTATTTCTCTGTCTTAGGTAAAATCAAATCTGAGTTTTCAGCTACTTCTTAATAACTTTCTGAATTGTTTCCTCTGGCTCTCCAACAACTCTTCTGCAATCACTTCACTTCTTCCAGTTACTGAACTATTTCCAGCTACTTTGTACCTTCTCACAACCTAATTAGCTGTCAGCATTTAACACACATGACACAACTGGAATTAAGTTTGCATAATTACTGTTTGTTACACACTTTACTACTAGCTTGCCTTCTCATCTTTGACATGCAAATCCAGCAAAAAATTTAAGACAAAATTGTTGTATATAATCCCTTATAAATACAGCACCAACATCCGCACAAGATGACCTCTTACCAAGACTAACTTATATAACAGTAAGACAGACCTATGCTCAAATAATTCTGTAGCCAAATCATATCAACCCTCCATTCCAGTTTTAAACTTTACTCACCAAACCTTATCTTACCATCATTATTTATCTGTTTTTATTTACTTCCTTTGTTAATGAGGTAAATTAACTGTTCCTAAAGACTGGACCCTTTTCAGTCGCATAGCAGGCCAAGTGACAACAACAAACATACAGAAATGTATAAATGGACAAGGACAAATGATATAAATACATGGGATACATTTAAAATATAAACCAGTTGAAATGTCAGATGTCATACAATGGATCACAGAAGGTCAAACATAGAAGGTTGACTCCATTTGCTACTGGCATTTTAAATACTAGAAAAGCTGATAGCACATTGTATGAGATCTTGGTACAACGGAAACTATTTTTTTACCCTTTCCCCACTGTAGTGTGATCTCGGAGATGGTATAAATAAATAATAGGGGGTGAGGGGGTGCATAGGGGCTTGCCCTCACATAGAACATGTTTGTAGTGTATTTGGGATTTTGTGGTTCTACCTTTTGAGGTCAATATTACAGCCATCGGCATTTCAGAGATTCAATATCATAAATATATTGCAAATACAAAGTAGTGAAGTCGATGCATTCATAGTTATTATCTCAATATTTCTTTTATCCTAAACAACTAAATTGTCAAATAAATTTTAACAATAGGAAAGTCATTCACTGAGAAATAGAGCAAAAAATAAATAAGGATGAAGATGATGATTAAGAAAAAAAAACGTGATGATGTTGGTTACAATTAACCTCCAATATATACCATAATAAAATAAATGTTTGCAGATTTTTAGACTTATATCAGCAGTCATTGAATTAGTTAGTGAGTTGCAAACAAATGTAAATGCTACTTCCAAATCCTATCAGGCTTATAGGTTTAACAAAATCTGTGTAGGCATAGTGTAGAGCCTATATGGAATGTTACTGTGTCCATGTACATGGTTCCCCCTTGGCAGTGTGCCATGTATATTAATCATGGTGTGTTACCAAGGGAGAGCCATGGGACATGGTTATTGAATCAGTGTAGGGAGTGTGTTGTTAACTGTGTCTGCAGATGAGTAATACACTCCCTGCACTGTCCAATTGTATTAAAGTGATGCAATTTATTTATTTATTTTTTTTTTATAAAGCATGTTTGTGCAGCATGGAGCACAGCATTGCTAAGCAGTGCCAAGACACCTGCCAGACATCTAAAAATAGAAACTAGATATATTTAATTAGTTTGCAAAGGGCAACTTTAAGTATAGCTGAGCAGGTCTGTGTGGCATGCTGCAGTACTCAGCACTGCTTAAAGGTAGCTCAGAGGTATATGTAAAGGTATAGCAAAATTCATATATCCATATAGCTAAATGGTTAGAGTTATGGCCTCATGTGAAGTAGGTGCAGGGTTTGAATACATGGAACAGCAAGTCAGGATTTTTGTTCAAAATACAAATTATGCAAATTATTTTTAAATACTGGCCTGCTGTGCTCCGCTAAGCTCTGCTAAGACTGCTAAGCCCTACTAAGCACCGCATAAAAACAATAATGGCTGAAAATGTTTATGCACTGCTCAGCTCTGCTTAGCTGGATTGCATACTGCTAAACATTGCTAAGCATATGGGTTTTAGCACTGCTCAGCTCAGCTGCACTGGTTTGTGCACTGCTAAGTGACGGACAACATTTTTAAATATTGCCCAATGGCATGCAAGGGTGGGAAAACAGGCTATATTAAGCCCAATAGGTGGGAATACAGCATAACCCATTGGAGTTCTGTTTCTAAAGGATACAATGACAGGTGTTGGAGCGAGTTTGTGCTTTCAGGTACAGTGGTGTGGCATTCAGGAGTCCAGGGTCATGGTCAGACTCCTTATCAAAAACCATGAAAGCTGGCTGATGCAGGGAGGTTACCAGGGCTCAGAGTGCAAGGAGGAGGCCTGGGACTGGCTGGCAAGGTACTACACCAGTGCACCTGATATCCCCTGCACAGTTAAGCAGTGTCATCACCAACATGATGACCTGAAAAGATGGAAGGGGGCTCTCTTGGGTCCAAGAATTCTGGGCTGGAAATGTCCCACATCTATGTAATTTCCATTACCTGTCTTTCACGATTATCTAATCTTGAATGCCTACTAAACTGGTATGCATAATGGTGTGCTTCTCTCCCAACAGCTGCAGAGGAGAGGGCTCATAACATCAAGGTGCATGCAGGGCACTTGGCCCGGTTGGACTATGAGTGTGTTGAGTACAGATGTATTTTGCTATCTATAGTCAAATAAGCAAGATAGAGTAAGACATTAACTCTGATCAGGTATATACAGTAAAGATTGTATTGCAATGAATGTGGATTTACACCTGTACCGCAAGATTTGCATACTGCCAACTGCAGTGTCATAAGCAGGGAAGACTAAACAATTAACTGTAATAAAGTATATGCAATAAAAGTTTGTACTGCAATCACTGTGGAATTACAGCTGTGTTGCAACACCTGCATAATGACAACTGTTGTGCAATAAAAACATGACATCATACCAATTACTGATTGAAGGTTTCTCTAATAAAGTCTGTTGTGCAATGACTGTGGCCGTAGAGCTGTTTTGCAAGATATCAATCATTAAAACTGTTCTGCAATAAAAACACAAATTAGTATCAGTACCTGTATGAAGGTATATCTAATAAAGTCTGTTGTGCAATACGGCTGTTTTGCATTAATTCAATTATTAAAACTGTTCTGCAATAAAAACACAAAATAGTATCAGTACATGCATGAAGGTATATCTACTAAAGTCTCTTGTGCAATAAGTGTAGGTTCAGAGTTGTTTTGTAAGAAATGACTTATGACAACTGGCAATGACACATAGACCAGTAGCAATAACACCAAGATAAATTGTGTGCAGCAGGATTGTTTTATTTTCACCATTGCATGTCAGCTACAAGCATTCAGGCTGTGAGGTACAGTGCTGCAGTCCAGTATGACAGTCCAGTATGACAGTGTACTAGTTGCCTACTGCAAATAATAACCCATAATCGGATGCTGTTTGTTGACTTCACAGATATTTCAACACAGTAACAATGTATTGTGTATACCTGAATTCTATGTAGTAATGTATACTTTACCTAGTATCTCTGTCATGCTTGAATGTCATGCATGTGTGTTCAATTGTCACTGTAGTCAAGTATAAAACTGTACCACTATTAGCAGGTCATATTTTGGTGCCAGGTGAGCTCTAGGCAAATATCAATTAGTCAGTAATCAGCAGTAGCTCAGTTTGCTAAATACTGTATATAAAGTACATTTTTGCTACACGCAGACCAGGGTTCAAATTCAATGCTACGTAGATCTAAATATTACAGTATCAATCACATAATGTTTGCAGATATTCTCTTCACAGGAACTACAGGTTAATGGGTTAGGTATTCCATATTATGAATACATTATTATGTGTTTACATGTCACAGACTGTTACAATCCTTACCAGGAATGTGAAACTACTGCATAAAATACAGGAAATAAGTGTAATAATAATAATAATAATAAAAGAAAAGAAAAGAAATAAAATGTATATGTTTTAGTATGGTTGTATGCCTGGAGTGTGTGTTAAAGGTTGCTGCAGTCAGTTAATACATTTGATGCAGATGTCCTCTGCAGTCACTGCTATTGGGTTCTATCTCCATGCCTGCCAAGCAAGGCATGATAGCTGTTTACTGTCTGTACTGCACACATACATGTCTCTCAAGTGTCAGGTTGTCCCAGAATGTAAACACTGTTGCACAATACTTCTATGACAGATGTATCATTGACATGATTATGTAAATAGCAAAGTAACACATCAGCCCACTGTACACCTTGGTAGTTATATATGTGCACCTGAGGTGCAAGTGTTCTGTGTAGTTGTGTATCTGCAGGCATTATTGCTTGGTCCACACCGTCCCATGCAGATAGCTTGAGAGTTATGTACATGCTACAGCAGCTATAGGGCACTTTTACACATAAAAAAGGACAGACCTGTAAAGTAGATAGCACTACTGCTGTCAACTATATAGCCTATAATGGTATTAATGGACTGTATTTTTCTCTCTCCCCACCCCTTATATTCAAATATTTATTATTGTTATGCATTGGTTATGGTTTACTATTAACATGTGTTGTTCCATAAACTTTATTTTGGGGCATGTGTTTTAGTATTGCTATGTATTACAATGGCTGCACATTAACATATATTGTTGAATAATCTGTTCTGTGGGCCATATGCCATAAATGTTACGGGCATGATTTTAATATACTGACTGTTCTGTTATTCATTGTTGTGTTTCACATAATATGCATTGAAATGTTATGGGGTTACTTCCAGTGCTCTGGCATGCTGTTCTTACTTACAATGGTTTTGTTCATAACTAACCTAAATGTATTGCTTCATCTCCATAACCACAGCACATCAGGGTAGGCTGGTTCCTGCTGATCAGCCTACCCCACCTCAGCCAGCCATGGCACCGGGTCTCAGCACATCTGGGACCCAAGCTGGTGGTGCCCCCTCCACTGGCCTGCACCATCTTTGGGTAGAACCACCTCAGGAGACAGAGCCTGTACCCCCCGGGAGAGGTGGCGGAGGGGCAGTAGTCATCCAGGATTGACTACTGGCCATGGTGCGCAGGATTGTTCATAGGAGCTATGAACATTGCCTGCACCTGATTGAGGGCAGACTCAACAGCCTGGTGGGGCAGTGAAGGAGCAGTGCGGACTGCCCATGGATGGGGACTTCAGTCATGAGGCTGCCATCTGGAGGCACATGCACTTCAGATTCCACAACACTCTCCCCATCCAAGGTGTTTACCCCCCCTCATGTGTCACACACCACCTCTGCCTGCTGTCTTGTCTGTCTTGCCTGTCTGTAATTGCATCCTCACCTACCCAAGTTACCTCCCCACATGTACCTATATCCCTTCCCCAACATTCCACTCCCTCTTTATAAAAGAAAAAATGGGCATGTATCCCACAAGAAAAATATTACCCCATACATAGCTCTCCATTTCACACATGTCCACTGGACACAACTAATTTGATTCAATTGGCTTGACAACACATTTATGTTGTCCTCACCCGCTCTCTGGGGTTTGAGAGTCCAAATTTATACACAAAATCTGTCAAACTGTATAGCTGTTGCTGTACAAGAAATGGAAAGCTATGGTCCTTCCCTACACCCGTCCTGCACACCCCTACCTGCCATTCACTATATTTTCCCCCCACTTGCCCCCATTTCACCACTGTCCTATCACCCCCATTTTTCTTTTCTTTTTAATTTTTAGAGAGGATTTGCATGGAGCTAAGCAGAGTGCCTCGATGTGGCGTGTCACACAGCACCACGCAAATCCACTTAAATGAGCTTCAAAGTGCCTTAATGATCCTATGTGTTTCTCACAGTGTTAGGTACATGTATAAAATAATCTCCCCTACCATGTTTCAGAGCCAGGTCCCTGTCAGCTACAGACTACCACACTAACCCACTACGCCACACAGATCTTAGTTAAAGCAGGTGTTTCCAGCAATACATACTGATTGCCACTGACAGACTGAAATCAAACTTAATGTGACAAATGGGAGTGTACCTCGGACTCTGATGCAGAAATACACCAGTAGACACCCAAATAAATAATAATGGCAGTATGTGAGGCCTGGGATAGCAGCTACATGTTCCCTTTTACCAGCAATATGTTTAAACACACCTGCTAAGGCATCAATGGCAGAGTACAAATGTTCAAATGGGATCCTGCTGCAACACAACTGCCTTTGAAAGCCATGCATATACTGATGGATGCAGACAATGTGTGTCACAGCCTGTATGTCAGTAAATATATCTGGTAAATATACCTGCTGCAGCACTGAGTCAGTAACTCAGTCTGTTAAATGCCTTGCATACAGAGCATTTTGCCACACACAGTCCTGGGATCAAATCCAGTGTTTTGTGCTTCAATTACATTGTTGCGAACACAGCAAGTAATGACTGAGTCATGCAATTTTAATCCCCATAGATTACTGCTACTGAATTATCAGCTACTCAGTTTTGCAAGTCACAGGCCTGGAGGAAGGGATAGACTGCAAATATTCATATAGCCTAACTATATCTCGCCTACTACTCTGCTACCGGCACTGTTGCATAGCAAATGTACCTTAAGCACATGCCTCTATTGGACTGTAATGGGTACCCTTACCCTGGCTGTGCTGTAATAAGAAGGCTACCACAGCTGTTACAGTTACACATACAGCTTGCAGGCCTACAAAGTGTTCACCCCCCCATTGTGTACTAGGCTGCATCAGCTGCTGCAGCCTGGAGCATAAATTACTACATGTTAAAGTCGCTGCTACAGACCAACCATACCACCTAAACCCCCTATAACAAGGGATCTGGACACAACCATACATAAAGGGGGAGGGAGACCCAGAGATAGGTACATGTTTCACAGTTTGTCCCTAAAAAATAGTAAGTTGATAGAATAGCAGCTATGGCATTACCATGCATATTCTGATGGGTATGAAGTGTGACACTCACATGTTTCTCTCTCCCCTTTCTGACTTCAACTCACATTGCTTGCCAGTGACCTGCCAGATCACCAACCTATCATGGAACTTTGACCAGATATATGAGGCAAAACTGTGGACATACTTCATACATCTCTGCAGTGGACAGTATTTCTACTTACCCCTTGTGATGCTGTAGTCTCCACACCTCAGTAATGTCCATCTCAAAAACTAAGAAAGGGGCCAAGGCCTACATGAAGGCCTTATATATTGCACTGTGGTTCCATGTCATTGGCTAATGATAGTGCAATTCAGTTGTCTTGTATGTAATTAGCAATTCTGAGCAACAGATTGGTGCACAGGCAATTACCTGTTAATGAGCATTACCTAGAAAAGACAAGCAACTGCTTATAGGGAACAGGTCTGTATGTGGTTTTACTCACAAAGACAGTGTATGTGCAAAGCAATTGCAGGGGAACACTTCAAAAAAGGAATACATCACTCTACCAGGTATGTCCTACATTTCCCCATAAAACAGGATGCAGATGGGAGGATGGAGGTATCAGGAATAGGGATTAAAACAGTAGGCTTGTATTAGATCTGTGATAATGACATGCAAGTGATGCTCTGCTGTCCAACACCTACAGGCATCCATCTCAGTTGTCCCCTTCTTTGACTCACATATCTGCTCTGTCCCTGTCCATCCCTCCTACAATGGTCAGCTGTTGTAGTAAAGACAGTGGATTACATCCACGGTTCACGTAAGACATGGTGACAGTAAGTAAGGGTGTGCACCCCTGTAACATCAAACTATGTACTGCAATTCACCTCCTGTCAGTCTGCCAATGCCACAAATAAATAGTACTAGCATTGTAAAAGTGTCCCTGAATGTCCCTGATGTACCTTGGCTAAGTCCCTATTTCATGGGCATTCATCCCTGTCTGGTTGAGAGCTATGCCTAACATACCTCTCAACCTTCTACAATAAGAAATCAGGATAAAGCCATATTTAATGGGGGGACAAAGGCTCAAACTCAGTGACAGAGTATACATATTGGCTGTACAAAGTAAGAATGTGAGTAACAGATATTACTGAAGCATAAGGATTGTATGAGGGGTCTGATGGGTGACAGTTAGATTCTGTGTCAGTTTTCTGACAGCAACTATCAATCAGTGGACAACCATTTGTCAGACATCCATACATTTGTGTAAGAAGGACCACATCTATGAGGCAGACATGGTGACATTCTGCAAATATCTGCATAGTTGAGAGGTATGATGCCTACAGGGAAGATATACGACAGCAGGTTTGCATTATTGTCTGTCATTGTGGCACATTGGTGTGGCTGGACTGTCCTCATATAGTTGTTGGAATAGCACACTGCCATTTGTCTGATAGTGGCCATATCACATATTATTGGGGATTTGCCCATAGGGGACACACCACAGTACATTGCAATGATGTCTGTAGAGACATACAGCAGAATCTGTCACAGCACAAAGAGACTTTACACAATATTATTACTATCTTGGTGACAGGCACACATGTAGTGTGTCGCCAAACTGTGTGAGGTATGACGTGTGAGGGAGCAGTGAATAGTGCAGGCCATTATGGGTGTGTAGGGTCTGTACATAGTGGGCATCCATGTATCTGATCCTGTAATGTGTTCCTCTCTTGTTGTCTTGCAGGAACGATGTGCCAACGGAGACATCCTCCATTCTCATCTGCAGAAAATGACACTATACTGGATGCCCTAAGACTCAACCATCACATCCTGCTTTCAAGGGGTCACAACAATCATGAACAGTGGGCAGCATTGTGGGCTGACCTTGTGAGGGCTGTTAATCATACTGGCCAACAGGACAGGACCTACAAGCAAGTTCAATACTGGGCCACAGACATGGACAATGCCACATATCAAAGGGCAGCTGCTGTTGCCAGGGATCATGCTGCCACCGGTGGATGGCCTGCAGCAGAAGAACCACTCTCAGCCATAGAGGAATTCCTGGTGAACATAGGATCAACCAACAGCTCCCAGCCAACCATTGCACCATACATCCTGGAGGTGGGTGCCACAGCATCCACATCAGAGAAGTGTCCAGGTAAGCTTACTGTCTTCACCAGTATAATACATTAGCAGTCATTGTGGCAGGCTCTACAGACCAGTACATGGGTGTCAGGTCTACCTGCATTTGGGAGGGAGTTGGCGTTTACTCATAGTTGTGCACACATGGTCAGAATATCAGCAATATAGCCAGTATCACATTAGCAACTGTGCATGTGGATATAAGCACATATTACCTTGTAATACTGCAACATTTAGTGTTGCTGACAATACTTCTCCCTCACCTTTTCATATGTTCATCAGGTGTGGCCAGAGTTTGTGGTCCTATACCTGATAAGTGTGATACTGTTGTTTACCAGATCAGATATACCCTATGAATGTTAAAGGCTGTCATTTTTCCTTATGCACAACTGTTGTGCTTAGCCAGAGAAGAATAATTGTCTGTTCCATTTTGGAGCAGTTAACTGCAGTGCATAGCCTAGGGAATGACAGGTGTGTATTTGTACAAACATTAACATGTTTGCACTTACAGTTATGAGCAACTATGCAGCCTGCTATGCATGAGGCAATTACTCCAAGATGCCCATTCAAACAAAATAGGGAGAAGGTACATACCTGAGGCAGTGCTACTACAACTGGCATATCATTGTCAAGATATGTGTACTGGGTTTTATGTGTAGTTCTGTCACATACACTGTCATATTGCATACCTCACAGGTGTATTCTACTGGCAATGTTACCCAGATGTAGGTGATGAGCATGTTATACAGGGCCTGGGTTGTTTGTGTATGTTGTTGTGAGTATGTGTGTTGGGCATGGGATCAGAGATGAGAAGGTGTGGGACATGTAATGCAGTTGTGGATCCTCATCTGTTTGTGTGGATTACCATATATAATAGTGTAGGTGGTAATATGCTGCTTTTGTCATGCTTCTCACAGGTGAGCAGAGGGGTTGGAGTCTGTCCTCCTCACAACCTGATGTCAGTGTCTCATTGGACTCTAATGATGATGGTGGTCATAGTGAGGCACCTGTGGGGGTTGTAGGTTGCTAAATCTGTCCCAGAGGTTTACATCCCTCTGCTGCCCCCATTCTTCCCACACACAGTCAGTATGCCCACACATACTCAATCACCAGAGGCCACAAATATTGGACAGAGGGTGACAACATAGTACAGGACTGTGTAACAATTATGGCATCAGTGAGTGCAGACACTGGTCATAGCCAGAGATCTGGCAAGGTCCCACACAGACAGATTGACAGAGGTGCTCAAATGAGGACTGCTGCCAATCCACCTCCTGTTGCAGTTGTCACATTGCAGGTCACTCGCTGCATATTTCAGGCTGTCATGGAGGCACAGGCATGAGCTGAACGCAACATCAAATGGATGCTTAGGGTTATGGATGCAGCACAGTCTGACATCCTTGCCTGCCTCCACTGCATTGGTGACACCATGGAATGTTTCACTGATGTAGTGGCAGATGGTGGGCTGAGACAGTGTCTGTGTTTGAGCGCACATTGTCTGTACTGGAACATATGGTTCTGGTTGGGCATCAGACACATGGGCATAGAATAGCAACACCATCTGCTGGGAGTCCATGTGTCCATGTAAACTCACGTTCCCATAGTGGCAGTACCTCCAACACTACAGAAGTAGGAGTGCTGTGTACACCACAACATGGCAGGCCATGGTCATGTGGTCCTGGGTGTTCCATGGGGGACACAGAGGCCCAGCAGACAGCAGTCACCATCAGGTACTAGCACCACATCTGACCTGGCATGGTGCTGCCCGTTCTACTCCTGGTGAAGCCAGTTCCTGTGTTCATGACTGGAGACAGTGAACTATCCACTCTACTATGTATGGTCCACAACTCTCCACCATACACATGTCTATGGCTAGCACTGGGCTTGACTGTATACATGCCTACACTCCAACATCACTGTCACATGCAGGTCACCTACAGACACACACAGCACCTCTCCATGACTCATGTAACCAACACCCTTTCCTGACTCACACACATGCTGTCAACTGTTCAGTACAGCCTAGGCCTCTGGCACCCCCAGACCACACCCAGTCCATGTGATGATACCTGTGACACATCCCTGCCATCCATGCCATCAATGCAGGGACCTGCATATATGTTTCTGATGCACAGGTTGACTATATAACTTTAACTGTGTTTGTGTAGTGCAATAGTGTTATGCCATGGCAATTGTGGGCCACTACAGGTACTGTATGTTGGCATGTGTCAGGACTAGACATCAAATGTGTATCTTTGTTAAATGATGGTACACTGGTGGTAGTGTTTCAGAATGATAGTTATGTCACAGAGCTGTGCATGTTTTTGTGCTAGGAGTCTGAGCAGTTCAACTATGGACACATGGTGGCAATAGAATGGCACATAATGGCAAGGCAGCACAGCAGAGATATGACATCAGCAAGGTATGCCAGTATATCTGCATGGTTCCTGAGGTGCATATGTGTAGAATAGTGTGTCAGAGATAATGGAGACATTCAGTGCCATCATGCTTTCATACACTGTGTCACACTCTACTACCCTTGATACATGTCACCTGGGTAGTCTGCACATACAACTGTAGATGGTGGTGGATATCAATTATGCTTATGTAGAGGAGGGCAATTTAGGGCTAGGAGCTAGTCACAGGGCCAGGCTATATGGGCATGTCTCTAGTGATTTCAGGGGCATATTTACACATGCACACAAGTTGGATGCTGTGAGATTAGAACCCCTACCTATCTAGAATTATCCACTATAACTCACAGTACATATCACATGTACCATGTTGTTTATGTGATAATGCACTGTCAGCCAGTGCTCTTAACTCATTACATCCGAGTGACACCTCCAGGTGCATCTGCAGTTAACTCCTACTGATGCCTCTAGGTGTCAAATATTGCCTGTTCATATTTGCATCGATAATTTCAAAACCATACTACGCACAAGGTTTTAAAAGATTTCATGTTAAAGCTCACATAATGGCAAACTCAACTGCATTAATATTTGGCCTCCATCTAGTGCAGGTGAATAAATATTAACTGTTGTTTTTATGATATTAATTTGCATAGATATAATTTTCACATTTTTTCTAAATATCTCAATAACCAAGTAACACAGGCAGAACACATTAGCCCCATATGAAACATCTCAGCCAGATGAATAAAATGCTGCTGACAGTATGTTTGTAACTTGAGTGATTGCTCAGATATTGTAAGTTGTTTTCAAAATATTACAAATGTAATAGTTACTGTGATTACTGTGACTTATACAATTTGGTTTAAGACCTAGAACCTAAATAATACTACCACTATAACAATAGTTTGTGCTGAAGAGTTTGGCATTTAAACTTCCTTCATAATCTTTATGGTTACAAAGATATGAACATTTGTTTGAAATGTGAGAACATAATTTGATTCTGTCAAAAAGCTTAGGCTCCACCCATTGGAATTTATAGTGCAAACCTCTTGAGATCCATTGGAGTGAATGAGTTAAGGTGGATGACATCAGCAGGCCTTGTAACACAGGCCAATATTGAGGCCAGCACCTAGTCATTGGATATAAAATGCATAACCCTTGTACAGAGATAGCCCATAGGGGATTGTCTGAAATGCTGTATGGGAATATGTTTACACACAAGTTGTATGTTGTGAGATTAGAACCCCTACCTATCTAGTATTACACACTATAGCTTGCAGTACTTATCGCATGTGCCACAGTGTTTATCTGTTGTTAGATTATCAGCCGGTGCTCTTAAGATAGATCACATCCTCAGGCCTTGTAGAGGAGGGAATTAGTCACAAGGCCATACAATGCATACCATTACATGGAGATAGCCCATATGGGCATGTCCATAGTGCTGTGAGGGAATATATTGATACACAGACACACACAGAGTTGGTGGATATGAGATTAGAACTCTTACCTATCTACTATTACACACTAGAGCTCTTAGTACTTACTGCATGTGTCACGGGTTATATCTGTTATCTCCATTAATGCAGGCAGAGTACTTGTGGAGTACGCAAAGTGGCCATGTGTTAGACAGCATGTGTGGCCTGCAAAGTGATACTGCTTTGTACTATTACTGTATCTAGTGTCCTACTGGTAATATCCCTGTTATGTGTGTACACTTACCAATCTGGCCATATATGGCTGCTTGCAGTTTAATAGGCAGACATGTGGCCAGGGACATTATGGCCTGTCCAAGGAATGCATTGCACCCATTATACATTACAACACCTATGCACCTATGTCTGTCTGCAGGCTGACAGCCCACAGGCTCAGAGGTCTGTGAGTGAGTGGATTATCTACAGTTGCAGCCTTGGTCTGGTGCCATTGGACAGCTGTTTTGATGTGTATGTGCATATAACAACACCATTCAGGGGTATGTGGAAACATTCATACATCCTCGCCCATATCTATATCAATGTGTATAACAGGGTTGTCTCCTTAAATGTAGTTGCATGTTAATAATGTAAATGTGTTATGTAGAAGTATGTGGGGAGTCTATGTATCACTGTACTTTATATAGCTATATATACTTTTTGTTATCATAAACATATGTGCCATATACTGATAGAACCACTAGTCAAGTGTGAGGGGGATAGGGAGAGACAGATATGTATATGTAGCTGTATGTATGTACAGACATATTTCCACATAGCAGGTCTTTGTGTGGTAGAGCCAATAGACTCGGGTTCAAGTTAGTTAAGTGTAGGAGTATGCCCAGTGTGATTGTCAGTACTTGCAAGGTAATAAATCCAAAAGTGAGGTAAGTACTACCACGCTGTATATGAAGCAACTTCACTTTATTAAAACAATAAAAGCAGTATCACCCGATGAAGGGATTTACCCTAAAGTGCTTATGATACTGCTTTTATTATTTTAATAAAGTGAAGTTGCTTCATATACAACATGGTAGTATTTGCTTCACTTTTGGATTTATTTTTTGGATGTTTTCACAGTACTTTTAGTGAAAGGAGTCCTTTACTTTTCATTCAGTACTTACAAGGTAACTCCAGGCTAGAGCTACCTGTACTCCAGTATGGGATTATTGTGTGCAGCAGGCCATTGACTGCTGCACCTGTTATCACAGTACTGCAGTTGCCTGATATTGTCCAAGGCATTCCCCAGCTGTTTGCTGACCTTAATATGTGACTCTAACTTCAGAACTGTAGAGAGCTTCACAGACTGTCCAGATTCTTGCTGCATATTTTTGGCTCATTTCACATAACATTGTTGTTTTCTTGCAAATTAGTGGCAAATCAGTCAAGATTAAAGTAAATTAATAATGACATATATCTGAGTTTCAGACTCCATGCACAGCAAGAGACTCATGTGAATGCAGGACCTGTTATTCTATACACATTCTACATTGTAGGACAAATATTTAAAATCTGTCCAAGTTGTTAGCCTTGGTCACACTTTTATTCACTGGACACACTTTTATTCACTTTATTTGGCAATATTTCCTGCTGTAAGAGGTTGAGAGGTATGATGTGACTGGGGTACATGGTGAAACACCACACACAGGGTGACAGTCTGCATACCTCTCCCTGTACATGTTTTTGCAGAATGTCCAGCATTTCACCCCATATCTCTGCTGTGTCCATCATACATTTGTGGTTTCCCTGTGCTACAGTATACTGTACATCAGTCGCTGACTTGTTGTAGCTACTGACACAATTAACTGATGACCTTTACATCCTGCAGCTAATCTGACCTGTTGCGGCCACCTGCTAAGTTACTCAGAGTATGTATAATGTCTGTCTGTAAGTATGGCCCTTTGTGCCCCAATTAATTCTGGCGTTGTTCAGCTTTCTTGCCATAACAGATTGAGGGGTTATGACAGTCTGTGGGGCTACCACCCTATGAGCACCTCATATGCAAAAGATGTTGGATGCTGCCAGATTTGAACCATCAGCACTATCATACATTGTACTGTCCCTGGCCCACTCACCTACAATGGCCACCAGACAGAAAGGTTTCCTCCCTCACACTATCAACAAGATAGAGGACTTGTCTGGTATGCTGGTATATCATTGCAGTCTTACTGTTACAGCAGTTGTATGGCAACACTGATGTGTTTGGGGTGGGCGATGACCAGCCCATCCTCTGCTGGCATAGAAAGTCATGTGATTGTGCTGTGAAAATACTGTTTGGCATTGCCCTGGACAGCTGTCATGCAGTTTCCAGCCATGTGGCCTAGTGGCTATTATGGAGAACATACTAGTGAACAGAGTACCTGTTGTCCAAGTGGCTGTTAGAGCTGTACGAGTAGCCCAGTATCCCACTATAGATCTCTGCAAGTAGCCCAGTAGTGCACTATATATAGCCCACTATATTCCCTTGCATACATGTGTCAGGTCTATACATATGCTACCATACTGTACCCCTTGCAAGTGGTGTACAGGAGAGTGACTTACTTTGCGAATGCAGCAGTTGACAGACATGTAGTTCAGGGCTGACTCTCTCTGATGCAAGCAGTCCACAGCCCAATACATGGTGAGTTACAGGTTGGGTGGCCTGGCTGCCATCATTTTTACTGATATGTATGCAAGTCAGAGTATGGTGTCAGTCCCTAGGACCCTAGGTTGTCAGTGCATATGCTATGCGTTGTCTCTTGGACAAGGCCAGGGCATATTGGGCAGACCTACATCTGCCTACAGGGATAGCCTCAGGGGGTTCCTCCTCTGAGTCCCCCTGTGGGTGCAGCTGTTGATGTAGGCACTGGTGGGGGGCTGTGTATTCCTTCCCTTTGCAGATCCTGCTGCAGCTGTTTCCACAGGATCATATTGTGTAGCATGGCGCATACTGTGAACATCTGTGCACATGTGCTGGAGAATACTGCAAGGCTCCCCCAGATATATCAAGGCACTGGAACCATAACTTCAACAGCCCAAATGCATGCTCTATGATGTTTCTGGTTTGTGCCTGTGCCTCATTATGGTGTTCTTTGGTAGGTGTGTGTGCTTTTCTGATGGCTGTCATCATCCATGGTTCCAGTGCATATCCAGCATCCCCAAGTAAATGGCTGTGTGGGATGTCCCCCTAGCAAACATCTGGTACAGCTGTGATGTGTGCCAGGTATGGGAGTCATGATAACTGCCAGGGCTGCCAGCACACAAATTCATGATAATGCCCTCGGCATTGCACTCATCCTGGCAGTAGATGGAGTGACACCCCTTGCGGTTGACTTAGATTCTACCTTCTTCAGCAGGTGATGCCTTGATGTGTACATGGGTGCAATTTATGGCACCCAGTAACTCAAGGTAGTGTGCTACATGGTAGAAGAGTCACATACTGGTGGCCCTCTCCTCGGGGGTGTGGGGAAGATAAATGTGCTCACTGGCATGTGGTAGCATGGCATCCAGGAAATGGTGGAGTACCCTGGAAGCAGATGCCTGTGAGCCCCCCATCATTTCCCCAGTCGGTCTTTGGAAAGTACCTGTAGCTAGTATCCTAAGGGCTATGCATACCTTTGCTTCCAGTGGGATGGGTTCTCCTCTGTTGGCTCTGGGTTTGAGTTGAGGGTGGCAGAGCTCACTGAGTTGTTGTAGTATGTCCCTGTCACCCTTTACCACTCTACAATCTTCAGCACATTTAGCTCCTGGTAGGTTACCTTTGGCCTGAACACTCTTCTCCTTCTCAGTCTAGGCCAAAGGTCAGCATCAGCAGCAGCTGCATTGACCTCAGCATCTAGCACATACATATGTAACAGACCTTCAGCAGCCCCTAGCATTTTCTAGGTTAAAATTCCAAAGTCTGTACTCCAGTGGTGCAGAGTTTGGGGAAACATGAGGTTGTAGGGTGCATGCATACTTTATAGCACTCTACTGTTGGTGTACTCTGTGTGATTGGCTAGCTATGATGCATTCCACTTGCCAAGTACATTATTAAGGGGTTTAATGGCCCTAGTTTAAGTGAGACAGGGCTCATCAGTAATTAATATATTATTGGCTTTCTCAGCCAAGTTTTTTTTTTTGACAGCCATTCCTGGATGAGCAGTGTGGCATGCCATGAAAACCTGTACAAGAAAGATAAACAAGGATTAGCAGTCAGTAGACACACCCCCATGGAAGGTCACACTCAGCACTGCTGCGAGATGTGCAAACACATTCAAACCTGCTGAAACATGTGCCCCTAAGGTAAACAAAGCTTATCAGTCACAAGACACACACCCCTGCTGAGCAGAGTGGCTGACTATGCAAACAGGCACCACTAAGCTCCAATGAGCTTAAACGTTGGTGTACACACCCCCTTTTGATGTCAGCTATCTATTCTGTGGACACCAACATGGTTCTGTTCCTACATGGATGGGATCTGTGGGTACAGATACCCATTTGGGCTATTAAGTAACCCCAGCTCATTTGCATACAGATCTGTGCACAGTACCTGGTAACTACACAGATTCAGGTCCTGCCTTGTTTACAACCACAGCAGTCCTACATTGTACATACTGCACACAGGGTCCTCTAATGCATTACTGTTACATACTCACAAATTTTAGTTTTTACAATATTTTTTTTTTATTTTTATTTCCATAATGGCATGTTTGCACACTGTGACATGCCATGTAAACATACCCAGGAAATTAGAAAAAAAAATATTTTATATTATTTTCCATACATGCACGTAAGTGTCCTCTATACTATTTATTCCACTGTAACTACAATTTTACAGCCCCTGGTGTCGTTTTTACATCCTGTACATGGAATTTTCCGTGTACAGTTCGGACATCAACATGGGGTCAACATGACTGCCTATCTGCTTGCTGGATCATTCTGCCTGCCTCATTTGCATGCATTTTACCTGCTTATGAGGTGATTTGCATGCCACAGACACTTCTGTGTTTGCACGCTCATGCATGCCCCTCAGCCCTTTACTGGATCGCATATCTGCTTACTTCCATGTAAGCACCATGCCACTATACCTACATGGCAAATAATTCCATGTAGGCTTTATTAAATTCCCCCCATGTTTATAAATACAGAGTGGAGTATTTACAGATGTGGCTTAACTGGGATCCCTGGGACAGCTGCATTTTTATCTGCAAGGTGAGATTTTAGCACTTTGTGAAATACTGGAAAACTATCACTGTTTTGCACATTTTGTAATAAAACATTCCAGATGCTAGGACCAACTTTCATTAACACTATCACTAAAATAATACCATCAGGTGATATGCATTAAAACCATAGCCAATTAATAAAATGCCAAATAAACAAAATCCCACATCAATCAGAAGTAAAGAATTACAAATCTGTAATAATAAATACTGCTGTTGTTAACAACAATAGGACCATCCTTGAAACTTGGTTGTTTACTGAACAACCACACATTCTTGCCATATTAGAATCATGCAAACAGAGAAAAGTGCCTTCTGCCTTCTTACTGCATGTGTTCTAACCACAGTATGTACAATGATTTAAGAACATACCAAGATTCAAAGGTGGAAACTCTTTTAGTGAAAAGCAATACTTCCTTACATATCTGTCAGTAACTAAAGATAATACTAAGGACACTAGCCCCAGCTGGGTTACTGTCCATCTAACTTTTTGAGAATAAACTCACCTACGCATAAGTATTACAAGCATTCCAGTCTTTTTTTGATTCCAACTTTACAACAGGTTATCAATTGATATTTTTTGAAACTTATTCCATAAAAACATAATAATAGCAGGTGAGTTTATTATAAATACAATTTTGTCCCAATGCTGAAGAATTAAAAAGAAGCCATCAATAGGATAGATCATACAATTTGTATGGCAAATGGGAAGACCAAATCCACAAATAGAAAAAAAAATCCAACTTTAGATCTTATAGTCACTAAAATACAACAATGGTATCTTCAAGTTGGTCAGTACCATAGTGTAGTGGGATAAAACCCTAACCACTTCCTAGGTGACCCAGATTTATTGCAGTTTGGGTGTCTGAGGAGCTGACAGAGAGGAATGGGCATGTCCATCCCTGGGGAATGGGGTTGTCTAGGCATCCTTTGTGGAGAGGTGTGGTCCATAGAGGAGAGTAGCGCTAAGACATAACAGCCAATGCAGGGTTAGAGAAAATCAAGGGCTATGACATAACTGAAATACCTGTGTGTGGAAGCTGGAAGCAGTCAATGACACACGCCCTTACATTCTATGCCAGACCCAGATGCAGAACGGAGATAGTTCGGGATCTATAGCAGAGGATGGTAGACCTGTTAATTGATGGGCTCACTGGTGGTGGTGGTGGTGGGGGGGTTATTCAAGAAGAATGAAGAAAAAGGTGAACTAAAAAACAGATGATTTCAAGTATAATCCTGCCCAACAACTTAAGCAACAATTGTCAAGTAATTATTTCTTGGTGTTTCAAAACCCATAAAAAACACCAAAAATTGATCTCAAAAGCCAAGCAATGAACTTATTTCACTTTGCTGGAAGTCATAGGTTAGGCACAATTTATAATCAAAACAACCAAACTACAGCCATGTCCAAGTTCATTAGCAAACCTGATGCAATACAAGATACTTTCTTTAAACAGCATGCAGAAAACTTAGGGGGGCAGCCTTGCCCTCAGACAACAAAAGACATTAAAAAATGATAACACATGTAGATCACACATAAAAAAACCTGTAAGCAAACAATTAAACCACACCAACCTGGACCACAGATGAAAACACGGGTAAGTCAAGCATGGAAGAGCTGTAAACAAACAATTATACCACTCCAACCTGGACAACAGAAAACTCAGAATAGTTACCAATGCTGCTAAAGCAACCTATCTTACAAAGAAAGTGAAAGCCCTTAAAATGACAGCACTTTAGGAAAGTGTTGAAACAGCTTAACTGATACCGACTGGACATTGCCTTTCTCTTCAAACTGTAATAATAATGCAACATTTGCCAAAAACTACTGATATGTATTACTCTGTACAATAATGAATTAATAAATGATTTTCCATACCAACTCATTTCAACATCATGCATCAAGCTGCTATTTATTCTCTTCTACCTAAAAAGTACAACAAAGTTTATTTAGGTGCAGTCACATTACTTTGGCTTTAAAATCTATCATAACAACAGAACTCTTTATGTATATTCTGGGAATTCCTTCTCAAATCTTGGAACTCTCAGTAAAGGAGTATGTCATAGGCCAATACTTGGTCCTTTACTCTTTTCACTTTTTGTAAATTTCTCAGCTTATTCAAGTAAGCACATAACTTGCTGCTGACAGACTGACAAAATGACTGTTGACCTTTGGCACAATAATCCTGGCAATTTTGCTAAACTCTAAAACTATACATATAAATACAAACTTTTAACCAACACTATACATCCACTGTTATGCTTTTCTGCTCTTAATGCTAAGTAACCTACTCTCTCTGCCCAATGTGCCAGAGACATTATCTTAGTTACACACTAGACCTAACCTCAGTGCTCACAAGACATCTTGATGATGTAGTCAGTACAATGTTTAACCATGTAAATCTTTGTTATAAAGAAACCTTGCAGTTCAAACATACAAAGGTTACAGTTAGCTGAAAATTAAATATGCCAATTTGTTCTATTTGCTGAAATACACATTCACCATTGCATTGTTTTTTTAAAAGATCTCACTAACTACCTGCTCAGAGTGGGATTACTGAACTCTGTAGCACCTTTTTATTC
>NC_056733.1:1858165016-1858187516 GCF_019279795.1 Protopterus annectens
CTGTGAAGATTCTTGTACCAATAGCTGTACAGTAATATTTGCAGGTGCTGTTAAAAATATGAAGATATGCCATCAGTTTAGTCAAATCGGTATCCATTTATCCACAGCATGGCAGCATAACAGAAACAATATTAATACCTCAAGCATCTGACACAAATGCCTATAGTTTAGAAATTGCAATATATTATGAAGTATGTTAATTCTTAAAAGGACAACTTTATAAATTATTCAAAGGTTCATAGGACAATACTAGGCTATTGGCCATGAGGCCCTTAGAAGCCTTGCCAAGAATTTCACCCATGTTCCCACAAAGTCAGCACCTTTTTTTCCTCTCCAGCAGAGACACAGGTGGGATCTTAAGGGCATATTTTCTGCTTCCCATCCAGTCATCCAAGTTCCTCTTAAAGAGGGCTAGTGAGGTACTCTGCTTGACATGGAGAGGGAGTCTATTCCACAGATGGGGAAGCCATTGGGACAAAAATCTATCCCACCAACAAGTTCTATTAATGTCATAGACCAGGTTGAGGCCTAGCATGTGGGCTGCATGAGTGGAGTTTGAATTGCAGATATGCAGCAACTCTATCAAGGCTGAGTCTGAGATGGCCTTGTATGTCAGACACTAGTCATCTCTGAGCAATCAGTATGATACTGAGTAGAGGGACAGGGATTTTAGCTTATCTGTATAGGATAGGTGTTTGAGACCCTGGATTTTCCTGGTCAGAAACCTCTGTGGTCTCTCCAACTGTTGCATGTGCTTGGCAAGGCACATGCTGAAGGGGGCATTGTATTTGATAATGGGTTTAGTAAGGGGAGGAGTACAGGGATGTTATGACCTCCTTGTTCCTGGATGAAATACCCTTACTTATGAGGTGGTTCATGTAGTAAGCCTTCCATACAATGGAGGCAACATGGTGGTCAAAAGTCAGGTTGCTATTAACCTGGGTGCCTAAGTCCCTCACAACTGATTGCATGCTTAGTATGTTGTTATTAATGTGATAATTAGTGAGGATGCCATTTTCCCCAAAGGAGATTGTGATGATTGGGGAAAGATGGGCGAAGGCTTCCAGCCTAGTCAAATATAATTTGATATATAATTGAGGCATTTGTAAATAAATGTAAAATACAGGCATGTTTTCTTGAGTGTAAAAGAATATTGTGAAACGTGGAACTGCAAAATATGTGACAACATTGCATTCTACTGGCCCAGTGAAGCATGTTGTGACCCTTTCATGTTAGAATTTGGCTCCAGTGTGTCTGGATGAAGGTTTCATGCCCATTGTTTTAAGGATAAAGTTTATGACCAGAATTTAGATGTGGAAGGCGCTTTATTGCTTTGGTTTCTGTTAGAATATACATGTAAAATTACTTATATTGTTGTAAGTTTCTGAGCAGGTGTTAGATTGCTAAATAATGCAATTTGTGGCCTGAGAACTCTGGACTAAGTGTCAAAAATGATGTCATTTGGGAGGGCCTTAGAGACATGTTTGTTAGTAATGTTTAAATAGTATCTCTCACAAGAGACTAGAGGCATTTTGATCTTGATAGCCAACTTATCAGCACTCTGCCTTATGCTCACATGTAGGTTTTAGCACTGTGATTTCTTGTAGGAATAGCTAAAGCTAGTAAAGATTAATTAGGTATTTTTCTTTGAAATCAGACCTGTCCTCCTGTATTATTTTAAGTTTCTGTGTGATCTCTGAACTCTTAGATATCTCTTTGGTGCAGTAGTTTTGTCTTGTGTTTTAATTATTTATTATTAAATATTTTAAAAACCTTTACTTCTGGCTGGTTTGTGTAGAGATAAGCTCTAGAGTACATTGCATATTTATAGAGGTTATTGTAATAGACCACTCTAAAATAAGCCTTAGACTGTATAGTCACATTACCAATTGGCTAATAATATTGCACAGTAATAATTGGACACCCTTTTAAGGGCCTATTAGTAGCTGATATTATTATCTGGGTCGTGGCAGGGATTACTACCGTATGGTCTAGGTAAAGGGGCACAGCTGGAGTATCTGTGTCAGCCTTTCCCAGGAGTGTCTGTGAAGTTGTATAAATACTTATTTCAAAGTGTGTGTGTGGTGTGTCAGCTACTTGGCAGGGACACAAAGCACTGGTTGGACAGAAAGGGTACTGGAGGTTTTAGCTTGCCCAGCTAGGCTCAGATCTGGACCCTATAGCTGTGCCAGTGGGGAGTCTTATTGGGGACCCGGTGAGCAAAGGAGCAACCAGCCCCAGACTGACTGTGATCTCTGTGTGCGCTTAAGGGAAATTGTACTTTACTGTGTGTATTAGATATCCTTTCCACTCTTCTATGAGATGACCACCCTGGTGTTAGTGGTGAGGATTGAGGCTCCTTGATTGCTGGGCCAGGGCACGGTTGTCACATGTGGTGGCAGTGATGGGATCTATTTCATACTAATTGGCTTGTAGTGGTGTGCATAGAGCGAATTCCTGTAGCTTATGTACAGTGATCTCTAAAAGTGTTTTGTATTCTAAAACATCCATGCAGTGTATATTCAGAGTTCAGATCACAATTGTTTTATTTCTTTTGTTAGCTTAGTGTTAGTCAGGGTGAGCAGGCAGCATGTCAGCAGAAGAGTATGGAAAGCTGACAAGGAGCCAGCTGGCTGAGATGTGCCAGGCTAGGGGACTGGTGCATGAAAACCTGACTAAAGCAGACATGATTGCAGACTTGGTTACAGCTGCATCAGAAAACAGCAGTCTGGAGACTGACAGTGGAGATACAATATCCTTGGAGAATGGACAGCTCAACCTTTCTGCAGTGGACTTAAAAATCCAGCTGGAGCTAAAGAGACTTGGGATGTAGGCCAGGCATATGGAACTAGAAGCAGCCAAGAAAATGAGGCATCTACAGGCTCAGGAAAATGAATGGCAGAGGAGGCATGAGATGGAAATACTGACTCTTCGCCAGAGTCATGGAGGTAATGGGGAAGGGAGTAACATGACCCCAGAAGCACAAAAGGTCAGTAAATTTCTTCCACAGTTTAAAGAGGGGGATAATTTTGATAGCTTCATTCATATGTTTGAGCGGGTATGTAAACAGTATGAAGTTTACCAAGGGCTCTGGGTATGGTTCCTGACCCCCTTACTCCATGGTAAAGCTGTAACTTTTTTAGCAAAAATGTATGACACAGACTGTTTTGATTATACTGCTGTAAAAAGACACTTGTTGGAATGTTTTAAGCTAACACCTGAAATGTATAGGAAAACATTTTGTGAGCATAGATGCAAGGCAGATGAAAATGTATGTGAATATGTTGCTGAACTGAGCTCTTATTTTCATAGCTGGGTGAATGGATGTCAGGTCACCACTTTTAAAGGACTGGCAGACCTTGTGGTAAGGGAACAAGCCCTTAGCACTTTGCCTGAGGACATGAGGATCTGGTTAGCTGATAGACAGTGTGCTACTTCAGAGGAGTTGGGTAAGAAGGGAGACCTATACCTAGCAAGCAGGGCAGCCTTGCACAGGAAAGGAACCCCCAGTACTGCTCATGGGACTAAAGGAACCCATGGTGGGCAGCACAGACTGCCCCAATAGAATCCACCAGTAGCAGGGGAAGCCACTAGTTCATGTACACATCCAGGAGCTAGGTTTAAATGTTTTGAATGCAACCAGTGGGGCCATGTGGCTTACAGATGTCCATGGAGGTAAGGTGGGGAACCAAAGGTGAGGAAGCCAGTAAGTGGGAAAGACAAAATGCCAACAGTAGGTTGTCTTGAGACAACATGGGTATGGAACTATCATCCTGCAGATGTTCTGAGAGGGAAGGATTTGGATGAGGCAGTACTATGTACTTATGCAGTTACATGCAGTGAGGCTAGGAGACAAGCATGTGGGTCTGGTAGCTTGGGGGAGACCCAGACAGACTGCATACTTGCAGCCAGGACTGCTGAGGTGGTTACTTCAGGGAGTGAGCTACACTGTAGCAGTGAGACTGAATGTGAGCCACAGCTGCTTGTGGGTACTGATGGTCCCTTGGACAGGGTGACTGCAAAGGTAGAGGTGAGTAGTATTACCCAGGCTGATAGCAAGGCACCACTGTTAGAGTATGCCAGAATCCCTGTGGAAGGGGAGCTGGGAAGGATTACAAGGAGAGACTTGAGACAGGCTTAGCTCTCAGACCCTACATTGCAAAACCTGAGGCAGGTAGCTAGGGAGGCACCTGATTCTCAAGGGAAGGGGGAATCTGTATACTGGAACAAAGGGTTACTGTACAGAGAGTGGACCCCTGTAGGAGGGATAGAATGTGAGAGAGTACAGCAGTTGGTAGTGCCTATAGCTTACAGTCTAGCACTTTTAGCCATAGCCCATGATATTCCCTTTGCAGGTCATGTGGGCATAAAATGTACAAAGAGGCATATTATGCAAAACTTCTATTGGCCTGGAATTTCCAGAGATGTAACAGGGTACTGCAGGACCTGTGAGCAGTGCCAATAGGTAGGCAAGGAAGGAGACAAGGTGAGAGCTCCTTTGATGCCTTTGCCTGTGATTGAGGAGCCATTTCAGAGGGTAGCTATGGATATTGTGGGTCCTCTGAGTACCCCAAGTTCCACAGGGAAAAAGTATATCCTAGTGATTATAGATTATGCTACACGATACCCTGAGGCAGTGGCTTTGTCCTCAATTGAGGCAGAGAAAGTGGCAAATGAGTTGCTAGAGATTTTCAGCAGGGTAGGTTTCCTAAAGGAAATACTGGCTGACAGAGGTGCCAATTTCATGTCAGACCTGCTGGCTTGTCTGTGGAAGTCCTGTGGGGTGAAGCACATGAAGACCACCCTCTACCATCCCCAGACTAATCGTCTTGTTGAGAGGTTAAACTCTACAATTAAGTCCATGCTACAGGCATTTGAAGATCAGTTTAAGAGGGAATGGGACAAATATTTGCCCCATCTGTTGTTTACTTACAGAGAGGTTCCCCAGGAATCCACAGGTTTTTCACTCTTTGAGTTGCTGTATGGGCATAGGGTGAGGGGACCTCTGGATTTAATTTGAGATGAGTGGGAAGGTGAGTGTGAGTCTCACAAGGAGTCTGTTGTGGCACATGTCCTAAACCTCAGGACAAGGCTCAGGGAACTCATGGGCTTGACCCAGGAGAACCTGACAGTAGCCCAAAAACAGAAAAAAGGTGTGGTATGACAGGAATGCTTGTGCTAGACAGTATGCTGTAGGGAAGCAGGTGATGGTTCTCATTCGTGTCAGACACAACAAGTTGCAAGCAGCTTGGGAGGGACCCTACAAGGTGGTAAGAAAGGTAAGTGATATTAACTACATGGTGGAACTGCTAGGCAGAAGGCAGGGGCACAAATTGTACCATGTTAACATGATGAAACCTTACCATGATAGGGAGGCTCTTGTGCTGAGCATTTGCATTGGATTGCAGGAGGAGTCTGAGAGAGATCTTGTAACTGATCTCCTCAGTGAGGCTCGGGCTGACATCTCGGTGGAAGGGGTAGCAATGTCCCAGCAGCTATCTCCTACCCAGGTTTGAGAAATCCGAGCAGTGTTGCAGGAATTTGGGAATGTGTTCACTGGGAAACCAGGGAGCACCCACCTGGTGCAGCACCAGGTGGATACAGGACCCCAAAGGCCTATTAGGCAGGCCCCTTATAGGGTGCCTGAGAGAATCAAACAGACTCTGAGGGAAGAGGTACAGGAGATGATGGAACTACGGATGATTCAGGAGTCCAACAGTCCCTGGGCCTCCCCAGTGGTACTGTTGCCAAAGAAGGATGGCAGCACCAGGTTCTGTGTGGATTACAGGAAAATAAATAGTCACACAGAGGCAGATGCTTACCCCGTGCCTAGGACAGATGAGGCCCTAGAGCAGTTGGGTAGTGCTAAGTATCTTACAACCATTGATCTTACCAAGAGTTACTGGCAGGTGACCTTGACTCCCAGTGCTAGAGAGAAGTCAGCCTTTGTGATTCCTTTTGGTTTGTATGAGTCAGAGGCTAGTATATCATATCTTAGCAGGAGCAGGAGGGTTTGCCCTTGCTTACATGGATGATATTGCTATCTACAGCCATTCCTGGCAAGAGCACCATCAGCATATCAGGGAAGTGCTGGGCAGACTACAGAGGGCATGGTTGACCATTAAGCCAAGAAAATGTCAGGTGGGTATGGCAGAGGTCTCCTACCTAGAACATAGAGTGGGGAGTGGTAAGATAAGGCCAGAACCTGCCAAAGTGGAAGCCATTCAGGCATGGCCTGCACCTGTTACCAAAAAGCAGGTGAGGGCATTCTTAGGGACAGCAGGGTACTACAGAAAATTTGTTCCCAATTATAGTGCCATAGCTGCTTCCCTCACAGACCTGACAAGAAAGAACAGGCCAGAAATGGTAGTGTGGACCCCAGCATGTGAGCAGGCATTTCAGAAGCTTAAGGAAGCTTTGGGAGGACCCCCTGTGTTAGCCAGTCCAGACTATAGCAAATAATTTGTTGTGTAGGTGGATGCTTCAAACTATGGGGTGGGGGATGAACTTAGCCAGATTTCTTCAGAGGGAGAAGAGCACCCAGTGGTTTATCTCAGTCATAGGCTCCAACCCAGGGAGGAATGCTATGCAGCGGTAGAAAAGGAATGTCTAGCCATAGTGTGGGCACTACAAAAACTTCAGCCTTATCTGTTTGGAAGAAAATTCATTGTGATGACAGATCACAATCCTCTAACATAGTTAAACAGAGCCAGTCAGCAAAATACCAAGTTGCTAAGATGGAGTCTGGGGTTGCAAGCATGCGATATGTCAGTGCAGCACCGCAGTGGAAGTAGCAATGCCAATGCAGATGAGCTCTCAAGACAGGGAATGGGGTGAGGTACACCCAGATAGACCTAACACACTCAAGCGATGTTTCTCAAGGGGCACTTGAAAAACTTGCTTGAGTTCCCCAGGGGGGAAGAGATATGATGATTGGGGAGAGATGGGTGAAGGCTGCTTGCCTAGTCAAATTGAATTTGATATATATTTCTGGCATTTGTAAATAAATGTAAAATACAGGCATGTTTTCTTGAGTGTAAAAGAATATTGTGAAATGTGGAACTGCAAAATATGTGACAACATTGCACTCTACTGGCCCAGTGAAGCATGTTGTGACCCTTTCATGTTAGAATTCGGCTCCAGTGCATCTGGATGAAGGTTTCATGCCCATTGTTTTAAGGCTAAAGTTTATGACCAGAATTTAGATGTGGAATGTGCTTTATTGCTTTGGTTTCTGTTAGAATATACATGTGAAATGACATATTGTTGTAAGTTTCTGAGCAGGTGTTAGATTGCTAAATAATGCAGTTTGTGGCCTGAGAACTCCAGACTAAGTGTCAAAATTGATGTAATTTGGGAGGGCCTTAGAGACATGTTTGTTAGTAATGTTTAAATACTAACTCTCACAAAAGACTAGAGGCATTTTGATCTTGATAGCCAACTTATCAGCACTTTGCCTTATGCTCACATGTAAGTTTTATCACTGTGATTTCTTGTAGGAATAGTTAAAGCTAGCAACAATTAATTAGGTATTATTCTTTGAAATCAAATCTGTCCTGTATTATTTTAAGTTTCTGTGTGATCTCTGAACTCTTAGATATCCCTGTGGTGTAGTAGTTTTGTGTTGTGTTTTAATTATTTATTATTAAATAATTTAAAAACCATTACCTCTGGCTGGTTTGTGTAGAGATATGCTCTAGAGTACATTGCATATTTATAGAGGTTATTGTAATAGGCCACTCTAAAATAAGCCTTAGATTGTATAGTCACATTACCAATTGGCTAATAATATTGCACAGTAATAATTGGACACTATTTTTAGGGCCTTTTAGTGGTTGATATTATTAGCTGGGTGGTGGCAGGGATTACCTATGTATGGTCTGGGTAAAGGGGCACAGCTGGAGTATCTGTGTCAGCCGTTCTCAGGAGTGTCTGTGAAGTTGTATAAATAATCCAAATAACCACTCCAACGCCAATATCTACAGCCCAGAATACAAAAGTACAGTTTACTCACAAAAAACAATTAACAGGTCAAGCGCTTTCGTAGTATCACTTCATCAGAACAATTCAAATTCACAACAACACAATCTTACATACATTAACCATAATTAACTCTTAATTGATAATAAAATCCATTAAAGTGACAGTGCTTGGTAGTAGCTAAAATCCCAAATATGTAAAATAACTAAAACATTAAACAGTGTGAAAAAAATTGAAAAGACTGAAACAGTAGTCATATCTAAAATTATAACAATTCTAACCTATTAAAGGGCCAACTAACCAAGATTTAGAGTTTCAAGGCCCTAAATTTTAACTCATATTTGATGCTGACATGTTCATTTAACCCAGGGAATTCACTAGCATTAAGTTTTAGTTGCCATCTAACTTCAGCCCTCAATAACTTGTTATTACAGTCACCACCTCTAAAATCATGTCCTACCACTTCCAAAATCCCAAATTTAAAAAAATGTGAAGGGAACAATTTGATGTGTTTAAATAATGCGTTTTTCTCATCCTTTCTCTTAATACTATAACAATGTTCATATATTCTTCTGCTCAATTTTCCCTACATAAAATTGCCCACATTCTGAGCAGATAGCTAGATACACCACCCCTGCCGCATTACAAGACCCCCCATAAAGGAGATCTCCCTGTTGTAAGGGCCCAGGTTGATTTTGGGAACTTCAATAATAAACCTACAATATTCACAGGACCCACATTTGGATGTCCCTTTTAATTTATTATTATTAATAGAATATTGATTTTCCAATATAAATTTTAGATATTGTTCATCTTATACGTGAATAAAGGCTTTTCACCAATTGTTGTTAACAATTCTTTGTTCCCCTTAAACATAGTCCAGTTATTTTTAATAATTTTCTGGACATTACCCGAAGTTTCACCATAAGTTAGTTCCATGGCTTGTGAAAAGTTAACTTTTTGCAGCTTAGTAGATGGTGTATCATCATCCACTCCTAATAGGGGTTTATATCTATCACCCCACTGCTTCATAATTTCATCACAAATCTGAAAGACAAAGGGATATGGATAAACCCTAGCTAAGAACATTTCTAAAAAGGAATTGAGTTTCTCTTTTTACAAAATCGATATTTGAACACATTCTTAAAACCCTAACCATCTGTCCCTTAACAATATTCCTTTTCACGTAAGTAGGATGGCTACTGGTAAATTCTAAATAATCATTAGAAAAAGTGGGTGATGTTTTTATTCTTTGGAAAAAAAGAAGGGTCACATGCGAAGTTATTGGATCGTTTGAATAAGGCATGTGACTATTTTAAATTCACTGGTTGTACAAACAATTAAAGCATCAACTATCTGGATGTTATTTTATATGAGGATTCCAATACAAAAAGCTTTCAGTCTTGTCTATACAGAAAGCCCACTTTTGCAATTTGCAAAGTCCTCCGGGGAGGCCTATAGTATCTGGGTCTGAATATTTTTTACATAACCTGGGTGTCTTTTTACATCATTTCTTGTCTCCTTATGTTATAAAATTAACCTCATATATAAGTGATGTTTTTGACTTTTTGGATAAAGTAAAATGTATTAAACTAAATCATAATATGGTATGGGTTAGTATAGATGTAGAAAGCCTATACACAAGCATTATACACCAATTTGGACTGGAAGCTTTAAGATTTTTTTTAGGAAATTCCCCTGCTACGGAATATGTTATTGAATTGGTACATTTTTGTTTAACCCATAATTTTTTTGAGTTTAATAATGTTTTGTACCATCAATTGCAAGGTACAGCCATGGGGGCTTCATTTGCCCCCATGTATGCCAATCTTTTTATGGGTCTGTTTGAATTAGAAGTCATTTACAAGCATAAATTCTTTCATGAACATGTTATCCAATACTTTAGGTACGTTGATGATTTAATATTTTTGGTTGATAGTAATAGGGACGAAATTATTGAATTCTTCAATGAGATTAATGTTAACAAATATCTTATTAAATTTGACGGATTGAATATTGGACATGTTATTCCATTTTTGGATGTAGTGTTAGATATTTCCGATGGTAAAAATATTGTGACTTCACCTAATAAGAAATTTGAAGGGACATGCCAGTATCTACATGGTATTAGTGGGCACCCTTCTCATTTAATTGATGCTTTACCTTATGGGGAAATGTTACGTATCTATAGACTTTGTAATAGACCTGACATTTTCCATAAAGAAATGGGTTTTTTGGTTAAATCTTTCTTAACCCGAGGTTACAGTAAGGACACCTTGGAGAAAAGTTTTATAAGATTATTGACAGGAGTTAAAACCAGAGTTGAAAAATCTATCTATTATACGAATAGTAGTACTATGGGGGACAATATGATACGACAGAATAATGCAAGCATAAATAAGGATCACATTTATTTTGTAACTACATTTGGTTGCTTTACTAAACATTTTCTTGATATTGTTAGCCGGTTTTGGCTTTATTTATGCTCTCTAAGGAATGTACAACAATGGTTGAATGTGAATATTAAGTTTTCCTACCGTAAAGGTAAAAATATAAAAAATTTTCTGGTGAAAGCCAAGTTTGTCATGCCTTCTTCAAAAATGTATATTGAACCTGTTCGAGTTGGAACCTTCCCTTGCGGCAAGTGTAAAGCTTGTAAACATATTGTAACTAATTTTGAATTTATTAATAATGTTAGATTTGATAGCCATGGTCTTTTTAATTGTAATTCTGTGGGTGTTATTTATGCTTTACAATGTCCTTGTAACAAATTTTATATTGGGGAAACAAAGAGGGCATTTAAAACTAGATTCTTAGAACATGTTAGAGACATTAGGAATTGTAAGAAGGATAGCCCTGTGGCAGTACACTTTTCAGAAGTTCATAATAATTGTAGTAATGGTTTGAAAGGGACAGTACTGGAACAAATTTGTATGTCTGTGTTTAATAATATAAGTATCAAAACTGTTTTAGTGCAGAAAGAAACTGTGTATATTTTAAAATTCAAAACTATGTTTCCTTTTGGGCTAAATGAAGATCTCAATTGGAAAGTATTATCTTGTTAAGATGCTGTTTAAATTGATTAATTGTTTAATCATTTTATAGCTGGGGTATATATAGTGCTATGCTATGTAAGCATTTTATTCTCCTTGAAGGCTTTGGCCGAGACGTCAGAGAGAGATTATTTCCAGTGTGCAATAAATCCTTTGGTGGAATTTGTTTTCGTTGTTTTTTCCTGTTTGGTTCCTGTTGTTCTAGTTATGCTGATAAGCCTATAATTGCCTGGGTCAGTGGATGTTCCACCTTTGTGTAGAGGGATGACAGTGGCTGTCCTCCATTCTGCTGGGATGAAGCTGGTGCACAAACTTTGGTTGTATAGGGTGCCTAGTGGTGCTGAGAGCTCTTGTCTGAGTTCATGTAGGACACAGCCAGGGATGTTGTCGGGTCCCATGGAGGCTGTATTTTTTTTTGCCTTTGAGAGGGCATTAATGACCTGCTCCCTGGTGATGAGGGGGAGGGGGCAGGTGCAGGGGATGTCCTGGTTTACTGATAGTGGGACAGGGGGTGAAGTTTTCACTGAACTTCTCTACCAGCAGGTTGACTATATCGATGGCATTTGTATATGTGGTATTCTTGACCACCAATTCAGAGCAGATTTGGGAGCTACCTTTGAGATTGCGGCTGTATACAAAGAAGGCCTTGTGATTGCCATTAGTGGGTGTGGCCAATTTTTTGGTGTAAACTTGGGCATTAGTGCTTGTTCCAACTGAAGTGATGGTGGCTGCGAAGCTGCTTATACCTGCTTTCAGGAGGCCGTTCAAAATGGCAATAACTATTTTGCATGTACTAAGAACTGTCATTTGCAACCCAATAAAAAAGTAGACCATAAATTGAGAACCTGAACATTATCTTGAATCTGGCTATTATTTCTTGGCTAGATGTAACAGGCTGGTATATGAGTCATTTCAATGGTACAAGAACAATAGTCAACAGAAAAGAAGTAGTTTTACTTTCAAACTCACTGAATTTAGTAGCTATATTTTACAAAGACCTTGTGGTAATCATGTTGTTGTTAAACAATCACATATTTGCAATGGTCTACCCACAATACAAAACTGACACTATGACACAAGACTGAAAAGACACTATGACACAAGACTGAAAATTTAGAAAAAGACTGTTTTAGAGACTTAGTATGGACTATACATTTTAATAAAAACATCAACTAGTATCCAAAAGTGTTAACAATTAAAAATAAAATGGATGTTAATAAAATTGTGTTAAAATTGATGTACAACACATCTAGACTTCATCGGACTGTATCAACTATTTCTTGACAGTTGGTGAGACTTTAATGACCCATGTGTATCTGATATAGCACTTCAGCTAAACTGGGACAGGGGTACTACAATTCTGTTTTGATATAACAACAACCCGTTATGCTATGATAGCAGTGCCCTACTGTATACTAGTGTGTGTGAGCTGTTTGGTTTGTACTTAAGGATTTGTGCAACTATTTCTTATATGCTGGACAACAGCTTGCAATGCAATCATTGTTATAGTTTTTTTTAAGTCTTTTAATAGTCACATTTCTGGACACCATCATGCTATGCATGAAGGCAGCAATATCTTTTTTTTCAGTATTTGAAAATAGTTGGTCATATATAGGCTTTCTTGGTTAACACATCTGCAACAAATTACAGGCAAAAGGATTGATTGGAATTGAATCTACTTACTCTCATTAACAGTCTCTTAACACCTAGGTGGCACTTTGTCTAAGTCATGCAGTTTGAAATGCGGAACCCTTGGTTCATAGTCACTCAGTAGCTGGGGACTCTCAAGCCCGAACAGATATATTTAGATTTTCTCACAAGTCTTCACACCTACAAGGCACTTTTTTTGATCAGCAAATATATTTGCTCAACATTCACCAGTCAACGTAATGGTTAAGGTATTTGTCTCCCATGCACAATGTACAAGGTTTGATACTACCTCTGAAAAACAAGCTGAGTGTTTTCTTTTTAAACTCACCCAAAAATGGAGCTATGGACAGCAGCACAGACTCTCGATGGTGCCCGTATAGTGGTAAAAGTTATATAGGCCAACCACGTTGTGTACCTACTGTGGTGCACAGTATCCTCAACAGAAGAGAACATGGATCCCAGACTGTGCACAGAGGCAGGGCTAACCACTCAGTGGTGTAAAAATATGTCTCTAGGTGGTCCTGTCATTTTGACTAAAAGTGCCAAAATGGGCATGGTTATTTGCCAGTGATAGGTGGGTTGAGGACCTGGCTTACTCTGATCTACATCAGGGGCCCAGTAAGCTACTAGCTGGTTGGTGTCTACCTCCCCAGCTTTGGTTAGCTAGGATAGCTCTGGCTTGATGGTAGCCAAAACATGGTCTCAGAACAGAAACAAGTTCTGTTGAGTGAAGCTGGTTGTAAAACCAATCAACTTGAATACATGAATTGGCACACTCAGTTGTAGGTTCACTGACAAGACGAGGCTTGAAAGTGTATCACATAATGGTAAGGAGGAAACTGGACATCATATGTATCCAGGAGACAAGACAGGAAGGCAGTGCAGCAAAGCTACTTGCCTTGGGATCCAGAATCCACTTATCAGGGGGAGGACAGGCTAGAAATGGTGCAGGACTTGTGATGAGGAAAAGACTTCAGAAGACAGCGATGTAAAGATATGGTAGTATTCATAATCTCAGCTTATTCTTCATAGTAGTGTTGTGATAGTGAGGAAAAGAGTGCACTCAAGCAGCAGTAACAGGACCCTACTAGATAAAGAAAAGACAAAAGGAATTGGTGTTGATAATGGGTGACCTGAATGCACATATACAATGGGATATGAGGACTGGCTGGGTTCACATGGATGGGACAACAGGAATAAAGGAGAAGCCATTCTAGACTTCTGTCTGGCAAAAGGCTTGATAGTAGCCAACATCTGGTCTCAGAAACCGTCACAAGATCACATACAAAAGTGGTCAATATACAACTAAGGTAGACTTCTTCCTAGTAAGGGAAGGGCACTGGTATAGGATCATCAATTGCAAAGTCATCCACTGTGAAACAGTCAGCCCTCACTATAAACCACTGGTTGCTATAATCTACTGCAAGCAGTGGTCAGAGAAGGCTCTAAGGTCAACAGAGACTAGGCTGAAGACCTGAAAGTTGACTTGTGGGGAAGCACAGCAGTTCAAGGAATTACTCAGGGGTCTAGCACCTCAAGAAGAAGAAGATTAAATAGGTGGAGCTGAAGAAGAATGGTAGCACATCAAAGCAGCATGTGCAAGGGCTACAGAACAAATTTGCAGCTGAGCCAAGTATGGAAGTAAGGTTCAAAATGAAAGCTGGTGGTAGAATGCAGAAATCCAGGAAGTCATCTTAAGAAACAGTGCAGAAAGAAGTGAAAGACAAGAAAGACAGACCACACTAAGTAGGAATACCAGTTGGCTAACAAAGAGGGTAACAGAGGTGTTGCAATACCAACAAACAAGACATCACAGACACTTTACTAACTTCTGGAAAGTGACTCAGTAGGTGGCAGAAAGAAACTCTATCAGGTTGCAAGGCAAAGACAGAAAGATAAAAAAGATAATCAGACACCCTTCATAAGGGATGCCAGCAACAACCTGCTCACCAGTCATGCTCGCTAGTCAGTAAGACATCAAAGGCAGATGGAGGGAGTACTTCCAGCAGTTTCTAAATGAAGAAACTCCTTGAGTAGCTGTACTGCCCCACACAACCTACATCAAAAGAAAAGGAGGAGCCCACCCTAGACGAAGTAAGAAAACTAGCAAAAATGAATTCAGGGAAAGGAGCAGGTTCAGATGAGGTCAAAGGAGATATGATTAAGATGTTGGGTGAGATAGGGGAGAAATAACTTTTGAGGGTACCCATAACAGTACAGAGAGAAAGACATATCTTAGATGACTGAAGAATAAGCACACTAGTGCCAGTGTTCAAGAGCAAAGGGGACATTCACAACTGTGGTCAGTATCGAAATCCTCTCACACTGCATGAATGTTCTGAAGAGGGTGACTAATAAATGAATATGCAGAGTAGTAGAAAGTAAGATGGAAAATGAGCAGTTCTGATTTAGGTCAGGATGCAGCACAACTGACTCAGTGTTTGCAGTGAAACAGATACTTGAATAGAAGCTAGAAATGAGGAAAGAGCCCAACTGGACATTCCTAGACTTGGAGTAAGCATATGACAAGGTACCAAGAAATCTGATCTTGGCAGTCCTGCAGTGGATCAAAATCCCAGAATTATTGGTAGAATTAGTGTAAGCTATGTACAAGGACCCAACGACTTAAGTGCGAATAATGCTCGGTCTCAGAGAGGGGCTCTATTGGGAGTGGGTGTGCAAAGAACTGAATCTAGCACTAGGTGACCTAGGCAGTCACCTAGGACCTTCTGGCTTGGAGGGTCCTCGCTTGATGGAGAAGCTGCTGGCCAGGGAGCTGCCACAACATTTACTTTTTCAATTAAAAAAAAAGAGAGATGTATTTTTTAAGGGCGTTCTTAAAGAAGAACAACCTGAGCATCCCTGCATGCATTGACACATGCATCTGTTACTTGCTTCTTGTTTTCTGCATTATGCACGTGGACTTTAAATACATTCCTGCCTGGATTTTAACCATGACCGCAGATGAACAAACAATTCTGCTACCTGGATCTTAACCTTAAGCACAAACGAACAATCCTGCTGGACCTTAACAAACAAACAATTGTGTGTGTGTGTGTGTGTGTGTGTGTGTGTGTGTGTGTGTGTGTGTGTGTGTGTGTGTGTGTGTGTGTGTGTATGATGCTCTAGTTAGAGATGGCAGGCTCAAACTCCATACCTTAGTTACAAGAAACAAGAAACTCAGTCCTCTATACCAACTACCAAACTACACAAAAAAAAAAAAAAAAAAAAAAAAAACATGAGTTTCACTGCATTTTCAAGGACAAGTGCATTTTCAAGGATTTGTGATATTCAGCGCATTGTGAGTTTCAATATATTTTCGAGGCGTTGTGAGCTTCAAGGAAAGAGAAACTTACTGCTGCACATGCTAAGTCTGTTTTCAATGTGCAACTGCTTTGTTTAGCAATTGGTCATTACTATTGTGCTATAGAATTTGAAAGCAGTGCTAGCAGCACAGCAGGTAGCATATTTACTTTTGGTGCAGACGGCTCTGGGTAGCTGGACTGTTGATACTGTCTTGTACTTTAAGTGGGGGTGCTGCAGTCCTAAGTGTGTCCTACTTTGGATGAAATGCCTTGTAACTCTGAACCTGTTGTCAGTTTGCCATTCATTCCCTTTTGTAATACTAGCAGCTTATTATTTTTAATGTAACATAGGCAAGTTATTCTTTAAGGGTAGCAGGTACTCAATTTGTAGATGAAACACTGAAATATAAAGCTGTTTGCGAGCAGCAACCCCTTCATTATTTACAGATCTTTTTAATGTGTAATTATTCAGATGACTTTTACTTCTGAAGAGAATGTGCGTATTGACCGATATTGGTGGATTGTAATGACAGAAGTTTGAGTCACCTTTTATTCTTAAAATTTTGTGAAATGAGCATTTTTGTCATTATTGGTACATACATTTTGTTTCTTTGCTTACTGGAAAAATGTTCATAATTACAAATTTCAAATACACTCTAACATGGGATGCTGTATTATACAAAGAATATAATTTAATACAATCAGGAAGGTGAATTAAAAAACACATTCATGTATGATGAGTTGTATAAAAGGTTGGACACTAAGGAGGGAGAAAAGGACCTAGCCAGAGGGACCGAGCTAGTAAAGATGTGCAGCAGGTAAGGGTGATAAAGGATAATGAGGGAAACGTACTCGCAAGCGAGAAGAGTGTGTTGAGCAGATGGAAAGAGTACTTTGAGGGGCTGATGAATGAAGAGAATGAGAGGGAGAGAAGGTTGGATGATGTGCAGATAGTGAATCATGAAGTGCAGTGGATTAGCAAGGAGGAAGTAAGGATTGCTATGAAGAGGAGGAAGAATGGAAAGGCTGTTGGTCCATATGACATACCCGTGGAAGCATGGAGGTGTTTAGGTGAAATGGCAGTGGAATTTTTAACCAGATTGTTTAATGAAATCTTGGAAAGTGAGAAGATGGCTGAGGAATGGAGAAAAAGTGTTTTGGTACCGATCTTTAAGAATAAGGGTGATGTGCAGAGCTGTAGTAACTACAGAGGGATTAAATTGATCAGTCACAGCATGAAGTTATGGGAAAGAGTAGTGGAAGCTAGGTTAAGAAGGGAGGTGATGACTAGTGATCAGCAGTATGGTTTCATGCCAGGAAAGAGCACTACAGATGCAATGTTTGCTTTGAGAGTGTTGATGGAGAAGTACAGACAAGGTCAGAAGGAGTTGCATTGTGTCTTTGTGAATTTAGAGAAAGCATATGACAGGGTGCCTAGAGAGGAGTTGTGGTATTGTATGAGGAAGTCGGGAGTGTCAGAGAAGTATGTAAGATTGGTACAGGATATGTACAAGGATAGTGTGACAGCGGTGAGGTCTGCGGTGGGAGTGACGGATGCATTTAAGGTGGAGGTGGGATTACATCAAGAATCAGCTCTGAGCCCTTTCTTATTTGTAATGATGATGGACAGGTTGACAGACGAGATCAGACAGGAGTCCCTGTGGACTATGATGTTTGCAGATTACATTGTGATCTGTAGTGAGAGTAGGGAACAGGTGGAGAAGACCCTGGAGAGGTGGAGATATGCTCTAGAGAGAAGAGGAATGAAGGTCAACAGGACTAAGACAGAATATATGTGTGTGAATGAGAGGGAGGACAGAGGAATGGTGAGGATGCAGGGAGTAGAGGTGGTGAAGGTGGATGCGTTTAAATACTTGGGATCAACAGTTCAGAGTAATGGTGAGTGTAGAAGAGAGGTAAAGAAGAGAGTACAGGCAGGGTGGAGTGGGTGGAAAAGAGTGCCAGGAGTGATTTGTGATGGACGAGTTCCAGTAAGAGTGAAAGGGAAGGTCTGCAAGAGGGTAGTGAGACCAGCTATGTTATATGGGTTGGAGACAGTGGCATTGACAAAAAGGCAGGAGTCAGAGCTTGATGTGGCAGAGTTGAAGATGTTAAGATTTGCGCTGGGTGTAAAGAGGATGGACAGGATTAGGAATAGTTATATTAGAGGGTCAGCCCAGGTTGGACGGTTTGGAGACAAAGCCAGAGAGGCAAGATTACGTTGGTTTGGACATGTACTGAGAAAGGATGCAGAGTATATTGGGAAAAAGATGCTAAGGATGAAGCTGCCAGGTAACAGGAAAAGTGGAAGGCCTAAGATAAGGTTTATGGATGTGGTGAGAGAGGACATAAAGGTGGTTGGTGTGACAGAGCGAGATGCAGAGGCCAGGAAGAAATGGAAACAGTTGATCTGCTGTGGCATCCCCTGAGGGGAGCAGCTGAAGAAGAAGAAGAAGAAGATTCATGTATGCATGGTTCTAAAAATGTGTGCATGGGCCCTTTGGTTTGAAAACAGCCCAAAGGTAAACTTTATCTGCCAATAGTCAGATCTATTTTCAGTGAATCTGGGTTTCAATGCTGTTTATGTGAATTTCAAGGGCAGAGACGTTTAGTGTCAATGCTGTCTGTTTTCATTGTGAGACTATATTGTTTCATTTAGCAAATGTATATCAGTGTTTGTGCTATAAAATTTGAAAGAAGTTTTAAATTAAATCCAAACATCTGTAATCATTGTAGAAGTAAGAAGAAAATAGTATGTACACTGAGGGGTTTGAACAGTGTTCATGGTAACTGGGTAGAAATAGAAAAGTAATAATGGGACACTAGAATAGTTACAAGGGGTATTGGGGGTGCTGTGTGTGTGTGTGTGGGGGGGGATCCCTGATACATTACCCTGCCTAGTGCCCCATTTGACCATGATCTAGCTCTGGGCATCAGGGTTTAGCTATGAGCCTAGTGCTGTTCATACTGGTGATGGACTACATTAGCAAACAGGTTGGATGGCACATATCAGCAAAGTTGCTTTATGCAGGCAATGTGGCATCACAGGAAGTATCTGAGCAAGACCTTCGGAAAAGCAAAGGGGAACGTAACAGAAAACTGAAGGCACATTGGATGAAACTGAATACAGATAAGACAGTGGTAATAGCAGCAAATGTGGGGAATCAGAAGAATCTGAGAATTGAGATAGAAGAGAAAATAGTGGAACATGTCAATTGCTTCAAGTATCTGAGAGGGGTGGTTGAAGAGATGAGAAGTCTGAATGAGGAGGTCAAAGCCAAATGGCACAGAGTGTCAGGGATAGTGTATGATAGAAGAATACCAAAGAAGCTGAAAAGTAAGGTGCACAAAACAATGGTGCAACCAGTACTGCTGTATAGTACAGAAACCCAGACAGTAAAGGCAGAGAAGTTGAGGAAGCTAGAGGTTATGTAGATGAAGTGCCTGATGTAGGTTTTAGGATGTACACTGTGGGACAGGTGAAGAAATGAGAAAATAAGAACAAAAGCCAAGGTAGTTCCAATTATAGAAAAGCTCACTGAGAACAGATTATGGTGGTTCAGGCACATTTCCAGGAAAGCAGAAGACAATCTGGAGAAGAAGATTTGGGACAGACAGGAAGAAAGCAAGAGAAAATAAGGGCATCCAGCAAAGAGGTGGATGGATTGCTTGAGCCAAGTACTGAGACATTCAGGCAAAAGTGTCAAACAGGGTCGGAGAGTGATATTAAATAGTGATAGATGGCAGCAAGTGACACAACCCCCCAACCCCATGAAGAAACAAAAGAGAAAAATAGGGTTGATGATGATGATAATGATTATGATGATGATGATGATGATGATGATGATGATGATGATGATGAAGCATTGGTTAGCATTCTGGAGCAACAGGCAACAGGGCATAACACCTTGAGTAACACTGCACCTGGGCTGCAGCTACTAAAATTAGCACCCGCTATTGCCTGTTTAGTGATATGCTAGTTTGTCAGCAATGAGCTTTCTGTAGCATTTCTTTTATTTTCCTAAGTGCTCAGGCTTAAGTATGTCTCCAAGACGATAGTACATCTTTTTTTAAGACGTCTGTTGAAAAATGAAGTATTGTTAAAATGCTCAGATAAATGTTTCATTGTAAATTGCTTAGGGCTTGCTTCAGCTCAGTCACACAGGATGAATTTTGTAACTCGGCTAATTCTCTGACTTTGATTGCATCTGTTTTAACACCACAACCACTTATGTGATGTCCAAAGAACTGAAGATCTGTTTTACTAAAACAGATTTTATTTATGTGTCTAATTTATTTTTATTAAAACAACTTTTGTCTTAATTAGTTTTATAAAAGAATGTTGATAATATGCAGCACTACCTCTAACCTTCGATCATATGCTTTTCTTTACCTGGACTAAAAACAAGATGCCATCCATAACAACATCACCACCATCTAGCCCACTGACTAAATTACTTACCTTACACTGAGCAATGGCAGCTGTTTAAAGTAGAGCCATACTATAGGGGAGAGGATGGCTGTTAGCTTTTGACTTTCTTGGTATTTGTTAGATCCCACTGGATGTATATACTGTGGACACAATTTAGCATTAAATACAAGGTGTTCTTTTTTGCTGTAGCTAGTATGAACCTTTCCTAATCAGCTGCATCATAAAGGTTTTTTAAATCAACATTTTTGTGTACACCATCCTTCTTTTTAATCATTCTGACAATGGGAGCATACCACTGAATCAGTCCAGTTACACTTTTCATTTATACTGAGGCGTTGCATTCAATTAATGTTGTCTCTAGCATGGACAGCATAAGAATTGGCACCCAGTTGGGAGTGGTCAAGGCAATATGGACTGTATTCAGTTTTACATTAATCCTTATTGGTTTACAATCAAGCAGTCCAGTTTCACCAAACTCATCTGTACCATCTTTGTTTATGCTGACAATTAATTCCATTTCACACACCACAGCTCTGCTAAGTAGATTAATTTTGTATGGGCCGTTCAGCACAGAAACCCAAAACTTAAAGCATGTGCCCCTTTCAGTCAGACATGGCAAGAAATCTACCAGTGCATTTGAGTTTTTCTGCAGCACTAGAAATCTGTACGTCATGCAACTGTGGATGTCTGTATGTAGAACATGACAATACTGCAACACTGGCCCATGTATCAATCTTGAAAGTCACAGAAGTTCCAAGAATAGGAACTTTAACTTCATTGTGTAACAAATAGTAGAGACTCAACCCAGGAAAATACTTTCCGCACATTTTTATTTCATTGTCAGGAACAACTACTGTCCCAGTATCTTCTATGTATTACATCTTCAGCCATGTGTAGTACATTTCTCTAACTCATTATAACTGTTGCCCCACATGCATTTGTCAGATTTACACTCACTTTCTTTCTTGAACATTCATTTGGTTTGATCAGAATTATTTGTCTTATGAAACTTGCCCTTTATTTTGTTTTTGTGTCACACACGCCATTTGCCATGATTAAATTTGCATTTTTCCTTTTAACCAATACCACTTCTCTGGTAATTTTTATTTCCTTTTCTAAATTTAAATTATTGCTTCAAATTGTAACTTCTGAGACACTTCTGCGTCAGTCAGCCAAGTCAGATTTGACTTTTATTTGCTAATTTCTTGTGACATTAAATCCACAATTTTCAGTACGTTTACACAGTTACCTTAGAAATGTTTAAACACTTGCACCCCCTGCTGATGACACCCCTCACTATTTTACAAGACTCTCCAGCTCCATAATTCCCACACTATTTCTGGTTTGTCTATCACATCTGAATGAACATGCCCTTTCATGCATTATATCTCCTGTGACTGTCATTTTACTATCATTTTTATATTTAGTTTTATTTTTCTTATTTTTAGTTCATTGAATAGGCAATACTAAGTTCCCTTTCTGAAGGAAAAGAAAGATATATGGTCTCCAATTATGGTGCTTACTACAGAGAAGTATATTTACCTGAATTCTTTCTTTTTCTTTATCTAATTTAATTGCTAAATGAAGCCACACAAACCTCTGTCTCAAGGCAGACCAGCAAACAGGTTTTGAAAAGTCAAATGGTTCTGGTGGGTTAAGCTATACAATCACAAAAGAAATCACTTTTTTCCCAGCTGCATGGATTAAGTAAAATGATGACATTGTAAGATAATACTACTTTTACTGGCAAAACAATTCAAGCTTAGAAATTGTAATAAATGATGGGGTATTTCATTCTTAAAAGGACAACACCATAGACTATGCTTAAAATGGCAATGGAGCAGAATTTGTCGTTCATTAGAGTTTTGTTTTGAATGTGTTCTTGTGTATATATACATATATATATATATATATATATATATATATATATATATATATATATATTCTTATGTCTGTGTGTGTGTGTGTGTGTGTGTGTGTGTGTGTGTGTGTGTGAATATACATATATATTTTTTCTTGTGATTGTATTTACCCTCATTTAGGAAGGTTCACTATGTGATGTTTGAGCACATTAAAGCAC